>NC_064812.1:5583714-5883714 GCF_023721935.1 Panthera uncia | reverse complement strand
GCTTTGATCCCGTGCTGTCAGCTGCAGTCCCCAAACACGACTGATCATAGAAGCCTCTTGATCAAAGAGCCTCCAGTGGCTCAGCACTGAGTACAGAATAAAACCAGTGTCCAAAAATCTCAGGGGCTCAGACATGCAGCAGGAAGTCCTGTTCACTCTGCCTCTAAAATACCCTAGATTCTAATCACTGGTTGTCATCCCCTCAGGAGCCACCCAAATAGTCCAAGCCCAAGGTACCACAGCATCTTTCTCTCTCCAACACGCACACCTGCACACACACCTCTATTTTTATTATGGGACATTTAAACAGATGTTTAATGTCTATACCCCCACCCACTTTCCTCCCTCACGCTTTATTTTGAATCAGATCCCAGATGTGGCATTACTCCATCCGCAAAAATTTCATTATGTCTCTCTAAAAGATAAGGAATTTTCTTGTAAACATAATTACAATGTCATTTTGACACCTCAAAACAATCATTTTTAATATTGTCATGTTTCATTTTTCATAAATATTTGTATAGGTAAATACCAATTGATAGATGGATAGATAGATGATAGACAGACCTATAGTTAGACAGGTATAGATAGATATAAATACGTAGATATATATACAATATGATAGTTTATATAAATCGGTATCCAGGGCGCCTGGGTGGCGCAGTCGGTTAAGCGTCCGACTTCAGCCAGGTCACGATCTCGCGGTCCGTGAGTTCGAGCCCCACGTCGGGCTCTGGGCTGATGGCTCGGAGCCTGGAGCCTGTTTCTGATTCTGTGTCTCCCTCTCTCTCTGCCCCTCCCCCGTTCATTCTCTGTCTCTCTCTGTCCCAAAAAAATAAGTAAAAAACGTTGAAAAAATTAAAAAAAAAATAAATCGGTATCCAAATTGGAATTGCTTGATATGCCTAAGTGTTTTTTGATCTGTAGGGTTGCCCTCTATTCCCCTCTCTTTCTTTCAGAGATGTTAATATTATTATGTCTTAACCTGGAGACATGACTCCTGTCACAGCCTCCAAACTGGACTTCCTGCTTCCGTGTCTGTCCCATGACACGCTATTCCCCACCGAGAAACCTGAATTTCACAGTATTTTTTTTAAAAAATGTTTGGGGCGCCTGGGTAGCTCAGTCGGTTAAGCGGCCGACTTTGGCTCAGGTCATGATCTCGCGGTCTGTGAGTTCGAGCCCTGCGTCAGGCTCTGTGCTGACCTCTCAGAGCCTGGAGCCTGGTTCTGATTCTGTGTCTCCCTCTCTCTCTGACCCTCCCCCGTTCATGCTCTGTCTCTGTCTCAAAAATAAATAAACTTTAAAAAAAATTAAAAAAAAATGTTTAATGTTTGTTTATTTTTGAGAGAGAGAGATGTAGTGGGGGAGGGGCAGAGACAGTGGGAGACATAAAATCCAAAGCAGACTCCAGGCTCCAAGCTGTCAACACAGAGCCAAACGTGGTGCTTGAACCCACAAACCGTGATATCATGACCTGAGCCAGACACTTCATTGACTGAGCCACCCGGGCGGCCCAAATTTCACAGTATTAATCTGATCAGCCCTCTCCTAGACCTCACAAAACTTTCCCATTACACTTAGAAATCTCCAAACTCCCTACTGTGGCAGTAAGAGCCCTATAGAACCAAATGGTACCTAGAGTTCTTTCAGGACATAAAATTTGTTATTCTTTCCCAGCATAGTCGTGGAACACCCTGGCTTTGGGGAAAGTTTGGGTCTGAAACGGTCAAAGTAAGACCCAAGGAACTTTCCCTCTGCCCAGAAGACTCTCCTTCATTGTCACGTGACTGGCTTTTTCTTAAAATTCCGGGTCTGTCTTATCCTTGGCTTTTCTCAGAAAGCAAAGCCTGAGACATCGGCTTGCATGTAGGTGGTTTAGCCTGGGAAATAGTATCAGGAAATAAAGTCAGTTGATAGCAAGAGTGAAACAGGGAAGAAGGAAGAACGTTGTTAAGCCGGTTTCTGCTGTGGACAATTGGGGCTCTGTCTATGTCTTTTGAAAAGTCATGTAGAATGAATGTTATAATTGCCCCCCTCCCCAAAGGTGGAAGGAACAAGCCCTCATCTCCTGCATGCCATCTGCCATTGGTCAGATTTCCCCACGGTGTGTTAATTTTCTGGTCTGTGCTGGCTCAGACATTTGTTAAGGATCTGATGGTTTCCTACACGTGTGCTACGGTATGATTCCAGAGAAGCCCCGAGCGGCACAAGCCAAACAAGGTGTAGCTGAGAAGAGGAGGCATCAGCTTAGACTTCTGCAGAGCTGATGGCTAAAGCTAGAGCTAGAGCAAGACGTAGACAGGAGGAGGTGAGGTGAGGCTCAGAAGAGTTCAGTCCCCAGGTGACTTTCTGGGGCTTTCCTCAGCAGTCCAACCTAAAGTGTAGTCCACCACCCTGGCACTCTCTCTCAACATCTGTAGGTTTTTATATCACTTCGTCCTCTCTGGAATTCTATTATTTTCTTGTGCATTTACTTATTTCCCGTCTGCCTCCCTCCAGAACATACTTCCACCTTGTCCTTTTCACAAACCCAGGCATCTGGAAGACATCTGCTTTGCAAATGGGCCCTCCACAAATAATTGATGAGACCAGATAGAAACGAAGCGGGAAAATACTTGGGAACAGCTTGTAAAAGTCATGTAAGTCACACTAAGCTGTTCGAGACTTTATCTCTGTCTTAGAAAGCATTCCGTAAGCATTTTTGCTCTCATTCCACGGCTTCTGTAGAAACTGGAGTTCAGAGTATTTGGTTATAGGCCACAGTTTCACAGCCACGCAGCGTGTCTCTGCCAGCACGGAATCACAGGCACCATGCCTCCAAGTCCAAGAGCGTCCTCCTCTCAGGGTTAAGAACACTTGGATCAAGAAAGTCTTCTGGCCTGTGGCTTCAAAAGAAGCATGCTCACTCAATTGTGAGAAGACTGGCTTCAGTTTTGCTCAGCTGCCTAAATCACATCATGCCTCTGACCGTCAGTATTTTTCGTTAAAACTAAGGGCTTGAGGGACGCCTGGGTGGCTCAGTCGGTTGAGTGCCCAGCTTTGGCTCAGGTCATGATCTCACAGTTCGTGAGTTCGGGCCTGCTGCTGTCAGCTGTCATCACAGAGCCTGCTTTGGATCCTACGTCCCCTTTCTCTCCATCTCTTCCCCCCCGCTTGCACTCTCTCTCTTTCAAAAGCAAATAAACATTTAAAACAAAACAAAACAAAAACTAAGGGCTTGAGTTATGGCCCTGCTATGTGTTGTGCTACCCTGGGATTTTGAGAACCTTTGATTTACAACAGCTTAGTCTGCCTGCAATGGGTCATCATAGGATGATATCTGGGCTCTGTCCCTTTACGCTATTTGCATATGGTACAGGCCTCTTGCTTGTGTCATCAAAGGAATACATAAGTGAAATACAACGCAATTGATGAGTAAAACAAGATGCCATATCAGGCTTATGCACATCTTTAGTTTTCATATATTTTATAATATATAAGATACATAAAAGAATCACTATATCTCAGGGTGTCTTGGGGGCTCAGTCGGTTAAGTGTCGGACTATGGCTCAGGCCGTGATCTCACGGTTCGTGAGTTCGAGCCCTGCATCAGGCTCTGTGCTGACAGCTGGAGACTGGAGCCTGCTTTGGATTCTGTGTCCCCCCCTCGGCCCCTCTCCCACTCGTGCTCTCTCTCTCTCTCAAAAGTAAGTAAGCATAAAAAAATAATTACTATACCTCAATATTTTCTGTATGATAATCAATGCGAGATCCTGGTGTCTCCTTTGTTCGTTCTTTCTTTCTTTCTTTCTTTCTTTCTTTCTTTCTTTCTTTCTTCTAAATGAGTGAGATATAACATATGTATAGAAAAGGGCACAAGTATTAAGGTTCCACTCAGTGTATCTACATGCATATTTGTATACGTATATAATAAAGTTTGAGCTGCTTATGTAACACCTAGACCAAGATACAGATCAAGGAGACACAAGTCTCCTTCATTGGCCTTCCCAGTTACCATCTCACCACACTAAGGTAATGGTTATCTTGACTTTGAGAGTTTTGCTTTTCCTTGCACTTCGTGTATGTGGAATCATAAAATAAATACTCCTTGATATCTGACTTCTTTTTGCTTAATATTAAATCTGTGAGATTTATCTATATTGATACGTATAACAGTAGTTTACTCCTTTTTTTAAAATTTCTGGGTATTTCAGTGTATCAATAGCTTACCACTTATTCACTGTTGATGAATATTTTTTTCCTATTTTTGGCTATTATAAATAAGGCCACTATGGACATTCTTTTTGTGCCTTTGGTGGACATGGACACTCACTGCTCATGTATAAATAAATAAGAGCGCAGTTGCTGAGACAGAGGGTAGCTGCATGCTTAGATTTAGTAGTTACTACCCGTTTCCCAAAGTGAGTATAACAAATTATACTCCCTTCAGCAACGTTTGAGAGTCCAGGGGTTCCAAGTCTTTGAGGGCAAAGGGATTTTTATTATATTTATTTGTATCATCCATCATGTATTCCATATGCTTGACTTAGCAGGTGCTCACTAAATATTTGTTGAAGAGCTGATCCAATTCCTCTCCCATTGTGAGGAGAATATGTGACCAAATGGTGAGACTAGCTTTTGCCTAACCCAAGGCATAGCGGGAGCACTGCCAAGATGGCAGCCTTGTGAACTGGGGTGGCTGAAGCTTAACATTTTGTTTCGCTTTGTTTTAAGAATGTTTCCATCCTGATAGACTGTCATTCTTTCCATGATGAATCATTTCATGAATAATTTAGACTGATCAAAACCAGAACCAGATAAATGACTTTCTCTGCAACTGGAGTCCTTAATAAATGTGTAGTGCCTTGGAAGCAGGCATCGTCTGAAGACCAGACAATGCCGGCCACATTCGTTATCTGAGAGGACAATAGCATCATAGAATGCAGGATGATAAGTCTCCCCACAGAGATCGGAACCACAGTCCTAACTCTCCTCTGACCGCAGGGCTGAGTCGGAATATATGAAGAAAGGACATTTGAATAAAAGAATAATAAAGGTTAATGAGTTTCAACAGTGTCTTTGCAACAAGGTGACCTTTGTGAAGATTTTAAAGACTCGAAGCCTCACTTCCCTCACGTGTAAATTAAGGATAATAATATGTGTTGTGTTTTTGTGAAGTGGCGTTGATAACAGGGATACAACACACAAACCATAAATGTCCTCCATTGGATGCCAAGCACTTTGTAACTTTATCATGTTTTATCTCTTTGAAAGGATACAATGCAGTATGCTATGGTAGGGATGAATAGTCTACTCCAAAAACAGGAAGATCATCAGGTTATGCCCCTCCCACCACATAGTCTGGGAAATGTGTTTGTTTGTTTGTTTGTTTTTAATCTACCATTTGGTATAATTGGACTAAAACCTTAAGTGCTATAAAAGTATTTTACCTATCTGCTTAACATTTAGAACGTGTTAAATGAAACCAACCAACCAACAACGATAACTAACTATTAAGTGTCAGTTAGCTTAATAAACAGCCTCTGTCCTCAAGGGAAAAATAATTACAGGAAAGTAAGATAAGAGTTCCTAGAGGAAGTGGCACTAAAATTGGGCTTTGAAGAATGTGAGACATATTTTAGGCAGCTGTGACCCTGTGTGCAAGTGCTTGGAGATACGAGGAATCATCCTTTATTCTGGGAAATACGAGAACCTCTTTTGTTAAGGAAGCCAAGGCGATGGGGCGGGCAGGATGGACGTGTCAAGAATTGAGGCTGGAATATATGTTGGATATTATCTTGGAATATATGAGGCCAGATATATGTTGAGGCCCAAATAGGGTCACAAAGTAAAAAAAAAAAAAAAAAAAAAATGAAGATGAAGAAGAGGAAGAAGTATTAGGCTTAGAATCTACTTCTCCTGGGAGGCTTATTTCCTATGGAATGTCTATATGAACAACTTGCCTGGTTTGCAGAAGATGAAATATGGATTGGTCTTGATCATTACTCATCAGACTGTTCGGGGGTGTGCCCCACCTGATTTGTGCGGGGACGGGGTTGGTGCAATGTTTAGACAGTACAGCTTTAATTCTCTGCGCGCAGTTAGCATGGGAGATTGCTCTCTCTGACATTATTATGAGCCATGAAGTTCTCAGATTTTACTGCTCCAAGTGAATCAAGCCATTTTCCAAAATGAATTATGGATCATAAACCCTTGGGGTGGCTATAGTGTTGCATTTTTGTGAAATCCATATTCTGGGTGGACATTTATCGAGCACATAACTATTATGAAGTGTTAGCTGCGGAGCAAACGCGGCTCGTGGTTGACTCATCAGGGGAGAAGATTAACACACTCATGTCTGAGTTCTGGATTCCAGTCTTCTCTGAAATTCTGTCTAAACAGGGCTTGGAACTTTAGTTGCTACTCTGTGTGGTGAAGATCAGACCAAGGGCCCAGTGAAGGTTCTTCCTACAGGCTCTGAGCTGAAAAATTCAGCATCTGCTGAATAGGATGTTTTTGAAGATAGAAGTTATGAGCTAAAGAGAGTGACTTCAGTCTAACCAACCTCACCCACACTGACCATCTTCAACAGACTAGGTGTTTGTGGAACCTTGAAAACGTATGTTGAACTCCATTCCCAATGTGGTACAGTTTGGAGACAAGGCCTTCTTTGGGGGAGGCAATTAAGTCATGAGGCTGGGCCCTCATGCTAAGATTCATGCCCTTGCTTAAGAAACCTCAGAGTTTGTCCCTTCCACCATGCAAAAGCACAAGACAGCCATCTATGACCCAGGAATCAGGCTTTACCAGACACTGAATCTGCCAGCACCTTGACCTTGAATCTGCCAGCCTCCAAAACTGTGAGAACTGAATGTTTATTGTTTAAGCTTCTCATTATGGTATTTTTGTTATAGCAGCTTGAACAGATCCAGACGCCATCATCCTTCCCTATGTTCTGCAAAGCAGTGAGAGAGAGAAAGAGAGAAGAGAGAGAGAGAGAGAGAGAGAGAGAGAGAGATGTGAAGATGCCACTCCTTTGATTCTGAAAATGGAGGAAGGCACCCAGAGCCAAGGAGTGTGATCAATATCTCAAGGCTAGAAAAAGCAAGAAATTGGACTCTCCCCTGGAGACTCCAGAAGGAGCACAGCCTTGTCAACCCAGTTTATACTTCTGACATCCAGATGTAAAGTAATGAATTTGTGTTGTTTTCAGTCACCAGATTTGTGGTAATTTGTTACAGCAGAAGAGTTCTCACATACATCATTAAAGGATATGCATAGTTTCAAAATATGAAAAAGAAAGGAGAACATGCAGTCAGCAGGCTATGGGGTCCTTTATGGGGTCTCTGAATGTGCTGTAATTGGCATTAGCAGATTCTGACTTTTTGCATCATGTTCTAGAATGTACAATACATATTCTCCTTACAAAGAATCAATCAATGGGTATATACATAAAGTAAAAAATCAAAACTACTCTACCCCCCATTCCTTGTATTCCTCAGGGGTAAATGTAGAATTATGTTCCAGTGTTCACCGTTAATCTCATTCATCCTAACCTGCCCCATTCTGGCACTTTTTGGGAAATACAATTTAAAAAGCAAACAAGGGGCGCCTGGGTGGCGCAGTCGGTTAAGCGTCCGACTTCAGCCAGGTCACGATCTCGCGGTCCGTGAGTTCGAGCCCCGCGTCAGGCTCTGGGCTGATGGCTCGGAGCCTGGAGCCTGTTTCCGATTCTGTCTCCCTCTCTCTCTGCCCCTCCCCCGTTCATGCTCTGTCTCTCTCTGTCCCAAAAATAAATAAAAAACGTTGAAAAAATAAATAAATAAAAAGCAAACAAAACAAACAAAGCACAACCCAGAAAAATTCTCCACAAAAGTACAAGAGAAAGAAAGCAGTTTGATTGTTGGAAAGCATTAAACCAGAACGTAATGCACAACACAGACATTCCAGTAGGAGAATGTAAAGGTAGAAAGAAATCTCATCTTTTTCTGTACTCAGGTAGATACAACCCATTGTGTACATGTTCACAAGAAAGATAATGACTAGTCCCTAAGTCAAAGGACTTGATGGTACGATCTGTCACACATGGTTTATCCTAAATTCACTTGGTGGTTGGGGTGACAATGGGTGTTAGCCAATTGGCTTTGTACAAAGGGAAACAAAGATACACTTCTCGTATCTTTACGACAAGAGGTGATTTTCCAACCTGGAGCTAGGCTCCATGGAAGTTGGAAGTTAGCTCTCTATCCTCATAGGAGCAGGAAATTAGGCTTATTATCTTTTTTGATGATTACATTTCAGTTTTTTAAACATTTATTTATTTTTTAGAGACAGAGCAAGACAGAGCACGAGTCGGGGAGGGGAAGCGAGAGGGGGGTACACAGAATCCAAAGCGGGCTCCAGGCTCTGAGCTGTCAGTACAGAGCCCGACATGGGGCTGGAACTCACGGACTGCGAGAACATGACCTGAGCCAAAGTCAGCCGCTTAACTGACTGAGCCACCAAAGTGCTCCTGATTATTGCATTTCAGAGAGATACTACCCAAGTCCTTGAGAAAGATATACCTGGGTTATAAAGCTAGCAAAGAGCTTACTTCGTTTTTGAAAAGATTTACATACATTTCAGAGACAGAGAAAGAACCTGTGATTACACATTTTCTAAAGTAAACCCTCTAAGAAAAGGTGTGTGTGGTGGGGGGGGGGGGTTGGGGAAATCTCTTCTATATTTTCAACGGGGAAAATTAAGCCTTCGTTGCTAATTGGTATTTGCCCTTACCAGCTAATTTTTTCGTATTAATCTCTCAGTTCTCAGAGGGTAGGTCTTTACCTCAGTTTCCTTATCTATAAATCAAATATATAAATTAAAGAGTGAATATGTACAAATCACTTAGAATAAGTGCCTGGCATCTAATATGAACAATATCAGTAGCGTTAATGATTCCTCCTCATACTGCATTGGATATAGCTCTTCATTATCTTTATCTTCCTTTCTAACTAATTTAATGATTGCTATTTTTAAGTTTAGTCCACTCAGCATATATTGAATTTTTCGGATGACAAAACTGTCTTCTGGACCAAACGGCCAGGGTCTTTGAAGTGTTGTTCTAGACTAGGCCTGGACCTTGGGCCTCGTCCTCAGGCTGGCATAGACCATTTTTAGCAAGAATCCTGCTAAGTCGATTTAGCGAGAATCCCTCACCCCCTCAGTTTAGTGAGAATCCATCAATAGCTGATCAATATCTGATCAAATTCCTCATTTCTCCCCATTTCACAGGTGGTCTGATTCCCCTGGTCTGCCTTCAGCAAGGATCCTCTTAGGTCAGGTCCATTTAGAAGGAATCCCCCTACCTGTGATGTCTCCCCTTTTAATTTATCATGCACTCACTCTGCTCTTTGGCTATAAATCCTCACTTGTTCTTGGGGTTTTCAGAATTGAGCCCACTTCTGTACAGAGCTATATTTTTCCCCTCTATTCTAAGTCTTCCTCCACAAAATCTGTTTTTACTCCTTTAACTACTGTCCAGCCCTAGTTTTGTTTCTTTGTTTGTTTTATGTTTGTTTTTATTTTTTTGGACACTAGCCACATTCAGCTGTCCAGGTGGAGGTCCAGAGGAGCTAAAGTTGAGCTTGACCAAGGTCAAAAATGATTCCACATGAGTCTGATAAAGGGAAAGGGGCAGGGTGCTGAAAGTTTGTTAGAAAATGTGATTTTAATGAAGGACCATGAAATCCAAGCTTTGAATACAGAATAACTTGAGGCCACCATGAGGCCACCATGAGTCTAAGGGCACTGGACATGTGGGAAGATCAATAGGAGAAAGGTTTCTGCAAGGACAAATAATTGTTTTCATCAGACTGGAGGTATGGGAAGACTAGACCAGTAGAACCTTCGCTTGGGATAAGAGAAGTGAGGCAGTTACTTATCTTGGGATAAGAGAAGGTCTGGGGAGTGACCATGGGTATGAGTTCCTCAATGTGCAAAACGAGATCATTGCAAGATGGGTTGAGAACATGGAAGCCAAATTATCAGAATAATTATCAATGGGCATACTTACCGACATAGATCAATAATAATTATCGATATAAATCACTGTGACTTACTAACAAGAGCAGTCTTGGAGAAGGGACATCATCATGGCAGGGGCTGAAATCTCCAAGGAATTGAAAATGCTCCTCTAGGTTGCAAATAGGTGTAATATTTGCAGTACATACAGAAATTATTAAGTGAGTGAAATGATTTGCAACTTGAGAGTCTTTTTGTGGGAAGAGAAGATGTTCTGGAATGCAACAGTAGGGAAGAAATGGCCTGTCCCTCCTGCGTCCTCAGGGCTGCAGAAACGACCTATGGGCTGATCTAGGCCTTCAATATGAACAGGAAGGAAGGGGCATGTGGAGTTTGCCAGTTATGTTTGGTGCAGTCCCAAAGACTCATGGGAACGATGTGGACATTGGCCAAGGGCAAGGGATGGGTTTAATTGGGGGTGAATGTCTCTATGTACATAAGATGAATGAATGATGCAACAAGAAAGCACAAACTTGTTCCATCTCCACTAAGAAGGGGCTCTGACTTGTTACGGATGTGACTTGCTAATATGACAGGTGAGAGAACTGGAGGCACGTTTATTCTATCTTCTCTCCAGCCCAGCATCTTGACTTAGAATTTGCCTGTTTCACCCGGGGCAAGGAAGAAGCGTGCTCCTAGTTAATTACCAGCCAGCCGTTGACACTGAAGCAGAATTCTCCTTTCACTGCTGAATGCAGTCATTGCTCCCCATATCACCATAATGAGAGCCCCCTCCCTGGCCTTCTGCCTTTAAGCCTGGATTTAGAATCTCAATTGTGATGGATAAAATTTAATGCAGCACAAAATATCACAGAAGAAAAATGACACCATAAAACGCACCTTTTGGTGGTGAGTCATTTTAGTGTTGGGCAGTATTTCCTTGGAGACAGGTCATTAACAGCCTGCTGCACCCAGGCTGTTGTTCTGCCGATTGTTGCCCTGTAGGCAGATGTGGGCATGTTGTGCAAAGGAGATCTTTGAGACGTACCCAGAGGGAGTTGTCTTGAGGCTGCACATTTAGCAAACATCTATGGTGTGAGCTCCAGGCCCTGTGCTGAGCACTGGGACAGATCCAAAGATAAATGAGATGCAGTGGCTTCTCTCACAGTCTAGCTGTGCAGACAGACTGCTCCAAGGGTTGTAAAGGTGACAATAGTAATAATAATAATACAAATAATAACATTCATTATTCATTGCTTGCTCTATGCTAGGCACTGCGCGAGGGGTTTCACAGTCCATATGTCAACATGTCGTTCTAGCTCTGCAAGATTGGCTTGTCATAGATTTCATGACCCTGTAGGAACCCAGGCACTTAACTTTTGGAAGGGGTCACAAACCACCAGTCACATCTCTTTGCTGAAGACGCAACGTAATCTAGTATAGGGGGAGCATGCTTTGGGAGGGAACTGTGGGTGGAGAGAGGTAGAAGAAAGGATTTGAGAGTTCTGGCGCGGGTAAGTAGAGAGGAAAGAACACCGGCCCCCACAGGAAACACACACAGCCTTGCAGAAGAGTGCACGTAAATCACCTTCGAGCTCGCAGAGGACGTCTCCACGGCTGCATATTGGAAGGTCTCACCAGAGGAAGGGGCAGCCGCCAGAATGGTTTAAAAGAGGATGGTGTGCTTACAGCACTCAACTTCTTGAATGTACGCCCGTGGAGGGAAACAGCTTGGCTTTCTTCATGGGCTGGGAGGGAGGCCCTGTTCTAAAATGTCGTTAAGGTCGTTCAGATTATCACGGATATTATTTTAAGGTTATTCATTGTTTGGTGTTCTCCAATGGTCTTGTGAAAAATCAGTGGTGTTTGTTGAGCATGTACCACACATGCTTTTATTTTTTTATTTCAATTTTTATTTTTTATTCTGTTTTTTATTTTTTATTTTAATTTTAATTTTTAATTTTTTATTCTATTTTTTATTTTTTATTTTTTATTTCAATTCAAGTTGGTTGACATACAGTGTAGTCTTGGCTTCAGGAGTAGAAATCAGTGATTCATCTCTTACATGTGATACCCAGTGCTCATCCCGACAAGTGCCCTCCTTAATGCCTGCCACCAATTGAACCCACCCCCCACCCAACACCCCTCCCAGCAACCCGCAGTTTGTTCTCTGTATTTAAGAGTCTCTTATGGTTTGCCTCCCTCTCTATTTTTACCATATTTTTCCTTCCCTTGCCCTATGTTCATCAGTTTTGTTTCTTAAATGCCACATATGAGTGAAATCATATGATATCTGTCTTTCTCTGCCTTATTTTGCTTAGCATAATACCCTCTAGTTCCATCCATGTTGTTGCAAATGGCAAGATTTCATTCTTTTTCATCACTGAGTAGTAGTCCAGTGTGTGTGTGTGTGTGTGTGTGTGTGTGTGTGTGTGTGTGTACATATATATCGCATCTCTTTATACGTTTTCAAAGCGTGTCCTTGGGCGGTCACACTTGCTTCTAATAATTACCCCCTGCAGTAGATTCTTACTCTGGCTTTTTAAAGATGAGAGGGCAGAAGCTGAGAGAGAAGTTCAGGAACTTGCTTACTGTCACTTTTCCATCTACCCAGAATTGGAAGAGCCTTTATAAAGGATTTCACAATAACCCTGCATCACTGTGACCTCTGTTTCTATCCTCACATCTTCTCTGAATCTGACATTCCTGCCTCTCCCTAAGGCATCTTTGTGATGACACTGGGCCCACTTGGATAATCCAGGATAATCTCTCTTCTTCAAGATCCTTAATTTAGTCATATACACAGGAAAGTCATATTTTGCCACGGAAGGTGACACATTCACAGGTTCTAAGGGTTAGGATGTGTGCATCTTTAGGGGACCATTATTCTGCCAGTCACAATGTTAAAATTGTAAATAGCACTTGAAGACTGCCTTTTTATTTATTAATTTTTTTGATAGCCAACTCTGTGATTCACTCAGCAATATGAATTTGGTGACTGCTGTGTCAGGCATTGTTCTTGATGTTTGTTTGGCCCCTCCTTCTGAAGGAGTGACCCTCAGAAGCTCTGCTTAGGCCAAATGCCCTCCTTTTCCTTCCCTCCAATTAGATTTTCTCCCTGGAGATCCTGAAATGTGACTTATAGACATAGAGACCTAGGAGTTTATGGAGCTGACATCTCAATGGTAGCTCCAAGAGAGAAGAACCATAAAGTTCTCCTCCTGACTTCTTTGTTCTGTCTTGATTGATGCCTTTTCAGAGGGTAATTCAGCACTATTTTAAAACAATGTAATGTTTGTTTATTCTTGAGAGAGAAAGAGAGAGAGAAGGAGCACGAGCAGGGAGGGGCAGAGAGAGAGAGAGGGAGACACAGAATGCGAAGCAGGTTCCCGGCTCCAAGCTGTCAGCACAGAGGCTGACGTGGGGCTTGAAAAATCATGAACCGTGAGATCATGACCTGAGCTGAAGTTGGACACTTAACCAACTGTGCCACCCAGGTGCTGCTGTTTTCCATTCTAGTCGCTACCTAATTTCTTACCTAACAAAAATGTTTTCTTTTTTTTTTCTTTTTTAGCTAGCCAGAGTCCGTTTGCATCACTTGTGTCCCAAAGAGCATATGGCACATCTTCAGACTCCAACTTTTTATTGATTGCAGGAGTCTGCTACCTCTTTTGTGAGAAATATTTTAGATTTCAACATCATATAAAACACTTTTATTCTTTTATTGCCTCAAAATTCATTACCTGTGGTGTTTTACTATAAATTATGTAAATACACTAAAAGAATTTTATTCTTAATAATGAGTGTTGTTTTTTAAAGAGTAAACTTGAATATGTCAGACTCTTCATAACAGTTTTTGCTTCAGTGTTTAAAGATATAATGCATACTTACTGTAATTAAAGGGTAATTTTCTTAAGTGTCACAACTTCAGAAAATAGCATAAGGAAATGGAAAGTATCCATTATCTATTGGTTCGTTAAACCTCCCACAGAACTTAGCAGCTTCAAGCAGCTGAAAGCAGCCCTCAGATGGCATCTCACAGTGTCGGTGGATCAAGAATTCAGGCATGACTTAGCTGGACCCCTGCTTCAGGATCTCTGAGGTCTGCAATAAATGTGTTGGTCAGGGATGGTATCATCCGAATTCTTGACTGGGGAAGGGTCCAATTCTATGCTTATTTGGCTGTTCATAGGATTCTGGTTTTTCAAGTTGTTGGACTGAGGCCACAGTTTCTTGCTGATCATTGAACTGAGTCAGTTCCTTTCATGTGGGTACAGGTCACAATGTGGCAGCTTGATTTACCTCTTGGAATCTAATCACAAAAGTTACATCCTCTCAGTGTTAGGGTATTCCGTTGATTAGAAACAATTTACTGAAGGGCAAGGGAGTCTAAAGCCACAGGCACCAGAGGCAGAGATCATTAGGAACCACTTTAGAAGCTGCCTATACACAACTAGCTTTGACAGAGCAGAGATTAGTGACTTATACTTTTCAGTACTAACAGTTTCCTTAGTTCTCTTCCCTGGTTGTGTGCATTTTCTCTTTCGAGCCATGGACTGGACATGAGGTACACTTGTGTCTTTGAAAATTTCTCAGTCGCAGGACAGTAATTTACTGCCTGAACTCACTCTTGTTAGCATACAGACAAAGGAATTTGGCTTGACGTTTTTTCCTCACACTATTACATCTTCAGATTACTAAACTATCTAAATGATCTATTGCACACCTCAGAAATGAAGAAGAGAGACGGTTTATGGAGGATATAAGAGGAGAAGAGCCAAATCACAATAGTTGCCAAGGAGCCAGTGGGTAGTAGGCTAGACTGTCTTCACCGGTCAGTAGACTGTGCTTAGAAACACTAGTTAGGATAATCTTTTTAGATCCCGGGTTGGTTAGCATTCTGTTTTCTGAATCCAGGGTTACTAAAGTGAATCACAATACACTCTTCAGGGTGGAATGTTTTATAACAATTAAAGTTAACAATTAAAGTTTGTGTTTGCAGAGATCTGTGATGATGTGATCTGAGGAAATGCTGGCCGAATAGCAGGATGTAAAACAGCGTTTGCATCCTGGTCTTGGCCAATAACATCTCCTACCTGAATTATGACAATGGCTTCACTGATCTCACTGCTGGCCTTCTTACCACCTTTCCTCAACACAGCATCCAGGAGGATCCTGTTACGAACCCAAATACCTCTTTTCTTTCAGAGTAAAAACCCAACTCTCACAAAGCCTACATTATCTGGCCTCCACTATCTCTTACTTCATGTCCTGTTATCTACTTTTACTGACTTTCACACTTATCTATGTGATCCTACCTGAATTCCCTAGATGCTATGTCTTGGGCACATGCATTGGTTGTTTCTAATGCCTGGGTACCATTCCTCAAAATATCCACAATGTTAACTTCATCATCCCATTCAAATCGTTGTGCAAATATTTCTCAGTGACATCTCCCCAGAGTAACCTACCTAAAATTGCAGCCTAAGCTTTTCCATTTGCGTGTATGTGTATATTTCCATGGCACTTCCATTGTAATATGTTATATAATTTACATATACAAAACGTTTACTAGATCTCTCCCCAGTAACATTTAGGGTCCCAAGAGGCAAGGATTTGTGTCAGTTCTGTTTACTAATGTGTTCTGAGTGCGTACGTAGCAGCCATTTAATAAAAAACTATTGAATTATGTTTGTAAAGTATTTTATAGAAAAAAGAATTGAAGGAACTATACCAAAGTAAAATTATTGGACACTGCTTAGTGAATAATCTATTTTTTTTATTTTGTTTTTAAACTAATTTATGCTTTCTAAAACCCTCACATTAAGCACTATTACTTTTAAAAGACAAGATAACAGATTACACAACAGGAAATCAGGTAAATTAAACAGTTTAAGTTTTCATTTTGTGTACATCAGAATCTGAGGTTGGAAACGTTCACCTTTAAAAGAGGAAATAAAGGATGGGTTTTGAGTTCGTTAATACTTCCAATTTTAGCTTATCAGAGCGAACTATAGATAATACAGTCTAAAGAAAACAACACTTAGATGGGGCTGCTATAGAATAGTGACCCCCACTCTAGAATGCATCCTTTCATATTTAAAAATGTAAACCTGAGGTTAAAACAGACTAAAGTGTAGCAAAAAACACAAGCCTTTCATCTAAAATCTAGAAGGTCTAAAATGATCTAAACTCATTTATTATATAAATTTCAAAAATAAAAATTCAGATACTCAAGTTTTGAAAAGCGTTGCTAAAGAGCAATTTAAAAATTTTTACGACAGATTTTCCTATACGGGTATATTCAATATTTATTAAACACCTATTATTGGCAAGTTATTGTCCTAAAAGCTGATTGCTAAGGGTTATCTCATGTGACCCTCAAAACATCCATCTAATATCGATATTTTTAACTGATTTTTCCAGGTAAGGAAATACAATATTATTTCTCATTTTTCCCTGCCCAAACCCTTCAGCACACCAGCTACAGTGGGGATATTGGCAGTAGACAGTGAGGGAGCTGAAACTATGTGATTCAGAAATAGATTATTTTGTAAAGCATTTGAATCAGAACAAGACTTACTCATTTGTGCGTCCATTCCTTCATCGATCTATTGCCAAAAGAAAAAAAAAAAGGACATATTGAGAAAATGTATTCCAGGTCCTGCCCCAAATACTAAAGATACAGAGATGAATAAATATTGCATGAATGTCGAGGAAGAGCTAGTCTAATAATAAAATATATTGAGAATGTGCTAGAATCCATTGTATTAAGTACTACTTTGGAAGTATGGGGTAGGCAAGGCCATCTATTCTCCCTGAGGTTTGGAGGAAGATGAGAAAAAAAAATCACAGAGGTAGTAAAAGTAGAGTTGAACTTAAAAAATGGACAAGAGTTACCAGAGCAGAATATGAGAAAGGGATTCTAATCCAAATACCTGTTGAGGTGTGGTCCAGCATCAAGGCAGTTGCAAGAATTTCCCGAGCTATTGTCAATACCAAGCTCTGAACTGCTGGGTCCAGAGACGTTGGGGAATATTAGAATGAAATTTGGATGAAAACACCTAATGGAATTTTTTAAATCCTATGCAGAGCAGGCCTGAAACAAACCATTATTAATATTAATAAGATTTCTTCTGTTATTAATTCTGCTGTTTAAGATCAAGGCTTTGCCATTACACATAATTAAGACTTGAGATGAATTTACTTAGTAAAATTCTTTGACCTTACATAATTCAGATGATGAAAATAAAAAACCGTATCATTAACACTACCGTCTTCTCTTCATCCTGCATTTGTGGGGGGGGAGACACATTAGTAAAGCACCACTATACTTTATCACAGAATTGCTCACCTTGTCTGGGTGCACACTCTTCTTGGTTCTGCCATTTTCCATCCAAGTACGAGGGTCACAGCTCACTATGGTTGCATCCTCCCATGCACTTCCATATAATCTACACCTCTTCCTAAATCCCAACACTCACGCCAGCCTACCCTCCCTCTTATGGCTAAGTCTTTTTTTTCCCCTCTTTTTTTATTATAAATATTTTTTAATGTTTTTTTTTTTTTTTTTTTGAGAGAGAGAGAGAGACAGACAGAGTGTGAGTGGAAGAGGGGCAGAGAGAGAGGGAGACACAGAATCCGCAGTAGGATCCAGACCCTGAGCTGAAAGCACAGAGCCTGATGCGAGGCTCGAACTCATGAGCCTTGAGATCATGACCTGAGCTGAAGTTGGATGCCTAACTGACTGAGTCACCCAGGCGCCCCCTATGGCTAAGTCTCAAGTAATCTTAAAGTTCAACTTAAAAACCACCTCCTTGACCCTCCTCTCATCCCTAATCATTCTCTTCCTCACCATGCTCCTAAGAAGACCCATGTCTCATTCCCTTCGAAATAGGGAAATTCTGTAGCTATCTCCGGCGTCTGTATGGAGAGGCCCTTGACCTCAGGAGAAACTTTCTCCCTTGGCTACAATGGTTGATGTATGATCCATCCATCTACCCCAAATCAGCTAATCAGAGATATCCCCTGGGCTTTTCAAATTGGAGATTGATGGAAGTTATTAGTTTTATCTCTTGTAATCTTGCTCTAACACAGTTGGAGAGAATTCATACAACCCCTGAAGACTGGATAGTGAAAGAGATTCCTGATCTTCAAGATGCTGGATCCAGTTTTTTTCTGAAGACATCCTCATTTCTGTCCTTTTATGTAGACCAATGCATTCCTTTCTCTCTGTCCCTCTCCGTCTCTGGCACTCTCTCTTCGTTAAAGCTAGTCTTAGCTGAGTTTCTGTCTCTTGTAACTTAAAACGCATTTTTATGGGTTTTTGTTTGTTTTTGTTTTGTTTTGTCTTTATGTAAGCGCCACACCTGATGTGGACCTTGATTGAACTCAACGACCCTGAGATCAAGAGTCCTATGCTGTACCAAGTGAGCCAGCCAGACACCCCCCATAATTTAAGAAGTTTTGACAAGTACAATACTCCATAGCAATCATTTGTTTTTCTTGGCACTGGACAGCGGACTGACAGAAGGCAGTGTTTTATTTATCTCTTATTTACTCCCACATTTGATAAAGCGTCTGACATCTTAAGTGCTCTCTAAATATTTGTCAAATAAGAGAATAAAGGGCTGTACGGAACTGTTGTGTCACTCACTCCATTGCACACCTGAAACTAATATATTACTGTGCGTTACCTATAGTGGAATTGGAATAAAAACTTAATAAATAAAGAAGAACGATTCTGAGAAGCTAAAAAACATCTCCAAATAATGTTCAAATTAAAAAGAGAGGCAGAGAGGGAGATGAAACCCATTCCAGAGATAGTTGCACGATGTAACATTATGTCCATTGTAAAGAGTCCTCATGACTGATAAGTTTAAATGCAATAAGAGATTGATTTTATTTTATTTTATTTTAAATTTTTTAATGTTTATTCATTTTTGGGAGAGAGAGACAGAGCATGAGCGGGGGAGGGGCAGAAAGACAGGGAGACACAGAATCCGAAGCAGGCCCCAGGCCCTGAGCTGTCAGCACAGAGCCCGATGTAGGGCTCGAACCCACAAACTGTGAGATCATGACCTGAGCCGAAATTGGACGCTCAACCGACTGAGCCACCCAGGCACCCCGAGATTGATTTCATTTTTTAAAAATTTTTCCTAAAATCGACAAGACACCTGTTAAATGTAATGAAAAGATAGTCTAAAAACTAAAAAAAAATGAACAAAGCAAATCTTTCCTCTTTAACTCTACCACTCTGTCTTTAGACACACACACATACACACACACACACACACACACACACACTCTTCATGTTTCCTCTGCCCATAATACCTCTCACCCCTTAATCCCTCAAGCAAACGTGCCTTCAAGCTCTGCTCAAATACCAAAAACCTTTGCCAAGTATTCCATGCTACAGCCCCTTTAAACAACACTAGACGTTCTTTTACCTGATCCTCTGGTACATTTTGTACTTTAGCTCATCCTACAGAAATTACTTATTTTCATTTCTACCCCCTCCCTTCTTGGAGTTGCAGCTCACTGGCAGGGGTGAGTATTGAGTGTCGTTGCACGTCTTCGGCCTCTCATGCACAAAGCAAGTGATCAGTGAGCATTTGGGGAGAAATCACTTTACAGAGAGTGCTTGCACAAAGCCATTTTGTTTGAAGGCACAGCAAAACTGAGGCAGTCCATAGTGTTCCGTCGGTTTTATAGATGACAAATATGGGCGTAATCATAGGCTTATGTGCATAGGGCAGGAATTTCGTTCTGTGTCCTAGATGCCTAGCATAATTGACTGGCACAAAAATGGTCTTTATATAAATAATAAAATCAATGAGGCTCAGTTGCTTTTAGTACCACAGTCCCCATCTAAAGTTAGATTTACTATCTAGGTACTTGACTTTGTCACGCCGTCACGCCATCTCTCTCACTAGGCAGATTGGGAGGTATTTAGGGGAGAAGTGGCAACCATGTCAACCCTACATTCCCCCCATGGGCCTTGCTGACACTCAGATGAATGTGTGCCATGAGTCCAGAATTGTGTTAGATGCTTTCATGGTTTGAGTTGTAACTGAAGGGGAGGAAAAATTCTTCTCCACTCTTAAGGTCTTCCGGCTGGACTGAGAATTAAATTTGCAGGAGACACATAAACGGGAGAAAAACACAAAGTTTTGTTAAGTGTGCGTGAGGCCCAATAATGAAATTGAGTTCTAAAGAAATGATCAAGGCAGGCAGTTTTTATAATTTTCCGACAGAGACAATAAATCTCTGAGCGGATGATGGGACAAAGAAGACTTAACTTCGAGAGCTTCAGTGAGTAAGGAATTCTAAACAGAATTTGGCTAAATTAGTAAAAAGTAACAGGGTCGTTAGTACAGGCTTCTGGGTTCTATATTTTCCATCTCTGCTGATAAGGATACTCCTGGGACAAGGAGGTTACCTTCTAAGTGGAAGATTTATTTTCTACCTTCAGGGGGACAGAGGAGGGTCTGAGTGTCTTTCCTGCACTTTTTATTGAATATAATCAATATACCAGAATGGCACATTTGGGGGCCACCTGCCCTTGGCCCCTATATAATTATTATAATTCTATGAAATGCGTATTATATTCTCATTATACACAGAAGATCAAGGCTTAGAAATCTAAGCAATTTCGTTTAATTGAATAGAAATGAAGTGAATTTATTTTATATCATTACATAAAAAGTCTCAAACTCACTTTGCACAGAAACATCTTAGAACAAATAAATACACCAGAAAGGTTAAGCAAGGCCTGTGTTCAACTGGGCAAAGCCTTAGTGAAAATCTGGCACAGTGAGGACTTCCTTAACGGGCTTTGCCAATTCTTGTTAATACTTGACAGGAGTTCTCAATACCGATTACTTAGAAATGGAAAACAAACATGAGGGCGGGGGCAAAACAAGTATCCTGTGTGACTTAGCACAACAGAGAGAAACATTTATTAATCACTGCAGAGACTGGAGCGGTGGACAGGACGCTCAGCCCAGTGAAGTCAGAAACACCGGGCACAGAATCCGTGCTGGTCACTGTAGTTGTTTCTTTGCTTATTCCTAGAGATAAAGCTTCCCTCCAGAACACTGGGCCATGTCACAGATTCCTTCAGCCTCCTGTAGTCAAGGTCAGGAGACAGACGTTTTAGAAAAATGGGCCCCTGATACACAACCAGCTCTGTTGTCATAATTTAGACGCAGGACTGGTTCATGGGCATGTGCCATGTGCAGTCACACAGGGCCCCGTGGGCATGGGGATCCATGAATGACTTAATGTTTGGCTGTAGCTCTACTGAAAGTGTTGACAATTTTATCTTTGAACTTGGTGGTTTTTAGGTGAAGTCCTGTGGAATGTAGGGGAGGAAAAATAATTAAAATAATTTTCCCTCTACCCTTCTAGGTCCTTGGCTGAGACCATCCCCCCACTTCCCCATAGTAAAAGACAGATTAACAGGACAGAAACAAAATATTTCATAACGTACAACTCCTGTATACACAAGAAAGACCCAAGGAAATGGAGTAAGACTCCAAAATGGCCCAGGCCACCCCCTTAAATATCATTTGCAACTCAAGAAGAAAGATGTAGGCAGAGGAGGGAAGCCGGTCATGGAAGGTTATCAGGCATGCACAGTAAACAAAGGCGTATCTGTTATGCAGATTTAAGTCATTTGTCTTCTCCATTGATAAGAGTTTCTGGAGATTTAGTCATGCTTCTCATCCTGGTACGACAAGGAGACACCCTGACAAGTGGGGATTTGCCTTATCCACGTAAATTTCCTTTACTAAAATTTCAACTCTTCTTCTGTGTGTGTTGTTTCTTATAAATAACCAGCTCAAGAAAATCCTTATGCCAAAGAGGCATAGTTTGAGGTGGTAATTCTGCCCCCCTTCAATGGCGATGGAGCATAGGCACCAACACAGGAGTTAAGCAGTTGTTGCTCTGCCTTTGTAGTCAGCGCCCACAGTGTCCTTGAGCAGAAAATCCTGGTGGCTCCCAGGTGTGGTGGAGGTGAGTATAAGGCAAGCATATTACATCTGTGACTGAGTGGGGTGCAGATACCCCAAGAAGCCATGCTTTCCATTCAAGCCCAAACTCAAAGGAGGAAGGCAGTGATGTTCCAGGAACACCGAATGACCAAGGACCTCTGTCACAGGCTTGCTTTCTTCCTCATAGTACTTCCTGTATTAGCCGGCCACTTCAGCTGAAATTATTACTGAGACAGAACAAAACAGCAACCCAAGGGCTTTTGCTTCTCAGTCTTTCCTTACTCACCAGGAAGCACGGGTTCAGAGCGTCCCTACAATGTGTGCGTGTCAAATCCGATACAAACCAGGTGAGTTGACGCTGTGCACCATTTCCTTTGTTCTGCTGGAAATGAGGCACATGGACACGTACCAGCAATGAAGTATAAATCCTCTGAATGACTTCGTGTGACTTAAATATTTTTATGTTTGCATGTCAAACTGCCCTTTCACAAGACAGTTCATACAGTTCATGCTAAATAATTTAAAAGTTTATTTTCGGGGCCCCTGGGTGGCTCAGTCGGTTAAGCCTCCAACTTCAGCTCAGGTCATGATCTCGTGGTTCGTGGGTTCAAGCCCCACATCGGGCTCTGTGCTGACAGTACAGAACCTGCTTGGGATTCTCTCTCTCTCTCTTTCTTTCTCTCTCTCTCCCTCCTTCTCTGTCCCGCCTGCCTCATGCTTCCTCTCTCTCTCAAAATAAATACATAAACTTTATAAATAAAATAAATAAATAAATAAGTAAATAATTTTTTTTTTTCTCTTTCCTTATAATGACATTAAGTAGCAAGGAAAAAACACCACCCACCACAAGCCAAGAAAGGGACCACGGGAAGAATACAAAAGCTTTATAATATTAATTCTACTCCAGAAATCCATCCTAAACAGCGTCTTCCCGCCATATTCTTCCCAGATCTCAGCAGTCCAGTCCCTAATTATCTCTTGCCTGGAGAGAAGAGGCTTACGTGTGTCTTCTCTCTTTTCCCCGCGGCTTCCTGTATTACCTGATCTCACCTTTGCTCAAGCATGTCCATTCGCCTTCCGTGGCCAACTAGATACGTTCCAAACCACTGCACTTGGCATAAGAGATTCCTCACATTCTGGAGCTTCCTATCTATTCAGCCATAAATTTTACCACTTTATTATAAAGTCTTAGAACATCTGAGGCATTTAAAAGCATGAGACAGAGGGACATATCATTTGAAGTTGTAACTAGTCAGTAAAAGAGTGACGCAGGAGTCAGAGTGCTGGAATCCATCTTTAGTTAACCTGAAGAAAGAAGAAGAAATGATTACAGAACTCCAGGTGTCTATTGAACACCCCAGAGCTTAGTAAGTCACAAGGTTGTATGTGAAAACGCCTGGCATGTTTGTTTCTTCTTTGTCAGTTTGTTTTTTCCTTTCTATTTGGACACTTTGCGTTAGGTAAAATAATTCACATCAACATTTTTTTTCCCACTATATCAATCGGATGATTCACATGGAGTTTCCAATTAGTTTAAATCCCCGAATTGACCTTCTTTTCTTTAAAGTGAGAGCCAGAGTCACCTCTTCTCTTATCTGTGGTTTTCTGTACCAGTGATCTTCCCTTTAACAATATGTTAGAATCGCTTTGGGAGCTTTAAAGGACACACAGGCCCCACCTGCAGACTCAGTCAAATACTTTAGGTGTAAGATTTGCGCATTTTGCCACACGTGTTTTTCTTGAAGTCTCTCAGACGATTCCGATTTGCATTCCCGGTTTTAAAAAATTGCTGGCTGTCCTTCTGTTTGCTTTCTTTTGTGAAAAATGGCTATGCCATCTGTACCTGCTATGTGGTGACATCATGAGCCACCTGGCATGCCTGTGACGGGAGAAGCTTCAGAGCATCTAACACGATGCCTATTATTATTATTAATTATTATTATTCTTTCATCCTGACTTTCCCTAACTGGCATACTTAAGAAGCATTATAAATTCTAAGATACCAGAAGAAATCTTTCTCACATTTTTGTATTAGATCGTCCCCATTTTCCTTCTTTTCCTTGTGAGACCTATAAATGGAGGATCAGAATCTCTGCAGAAGACAGTACAGCTGTTGAGGCTTTACTAGTGGAATTAACAAACACCGTCACCTTGTATTTCTTCGGCCTAATTTGTAGTTACCAAATGAAACCGCTAACGCCATTTCCGTGTGGGATTTTAGGGGCCTGGGGATTCTATTAGATTCGCTGCTTTGGAATTCGGCCAGGGTGTCAAGGTGAGGGAATGGCTGTTGTTTTATAGACCAGTAATGGCTGGCGGATGCCTCTGAAAAAAATCCACATTCAACTAAGAACCCATCCTTTTATCCCATCTCCGCCTCACTCTGTTTGGGACGTATAAAATATATCCCAGAAAGCAATAAGCCTCGTTAAAATCGCCTGTGATGAGAAGTCTGTTTACCTAGTTTTCTTCATCATGCATCAGAGCTTTTCTGAAATGTCAGATAATATACACACAGACTAGATAACAACCTATACCAGCACCTGAAGTCGTGCTTTTTACCTCTGGATTTTATAAGAATAATAAAATGCACAATAAAGAATGAGTGAACATTTGCTACGGGAATACAAAGCATGTACGTTTTCATTCTATGTTAACATCGTCACAAATGTGTGCAATAAACAACAATGGGAATGTGTTTATAATGTAAACTTCCAAATTGTGCTTACGTAATGGCTAAAAGAGAAAGAATTAAGAAAACACTACGGCATATTCTTCTTTCCTTACATTCTGCTGTTTCTCTTCTGCCTGTAATGCTGGTCTACTTCGAAAAGTCATTTACTTTTCCTGGGAGCACATCTTCAATCTTTTCTTCTACACTTGGGTCAGGCTCGAGTAGCTATCTGAATATATGTCCTTATCAAATATTTACTTTTACTTAACTTTTTTCTTTTTTTTGTTGTTGCATCCTTTTTTGTTTGTCATATCTTGAAAGTTGAGTAGAATTTACAATTTCATTGCATGACTGACATCTTCTCTAGAGCAGGGCCAGGACCATGGTGGGGCAAGGGAGCTGCTTGGGTGACTCTCTCCGGGTTTGTGAGCATAACAGCTGAGAGTGAGGAGCTCCTTAAATCTCTACCCTCGCCACCTCTCTTGGCATACTCTAGCCAGAGCCCTTATCTGGAGTCATAAAAATAATAACACTGAGGCCCTGCCTTTCCAAAGTGAGCTCATTCACCTGATTTTGAATAACCACAATGTAGTAACTCTGTTCTTTTAGAGAGTGATTTAGCTAAATGAGATCTTTTTCTTATTAGTTGTACCCCCAACAGAAAAGAAAGAAAGTCTTATTTTAAATATTTTTATGAGCACGTAGTGTATAAGAGCTATTAACTTTTCGTATCAGAGAGTTCATGTTACTCATTGAAGATCTCACCCACCACATTGATGAGGTTTTGGGGGTGATGGTCGGGGATCCGGAGCCAACGGCCAAGACAGAATTCTTGAAGACATCTTTTGTGCAAAAAGCTGATTTTATGAAAGCATGGGGACAGGACCAGTGGGCAGAAAGAGCTGCTCTGGACCCTGTGGAGAGACTGCTTGTATATTTGGGAGTTGGGGGAGGTAAAGTCCAGGGGAAGTTCCCAGTGAGATTTTCATAGGCTAAAGAAGACTCCCAGGATACTGGAGGCCTAGCTATTGTCCAGCTAAGGTTGTTTTTCCCTCTAGCAAAGCATTAGCAGTGAGACAGTAGGGAGTTCCTGGAGAACTGTTTTACCCTGCCAGCCTCAACTATCTGTCAGTGGGCTGCAGGTTATGAGGAAATTTAATTTTACCTGCCATTTCCTTCTTGCCTTTGTTCCCCCACATCATTCTGGAGGGGTGATGTTGGAGCTCCAGGAAACTGAGTTTATAGGCTTCTGGAAATCAGGCTATTGATAAGATTGCCTTTTTCTTGTAATTCACTAAGATATTTGTAAACTGATGGAGACCCACTTCCCGTGATCTCTATCAGGTAACCATTTGTTTTCTTTCCTTTCGTTTGTCCTTGGGCAACCAGCAGTGCCTGAGGAATGTCACACACAACCCACCTGGCTTGGGGGGAGGGGTGCCCTAGCTTGCACTGTGTCCTCAGCCAGCCCCAGGCTCTCTCATCAATATCTATGCTGTATAAGGTATTGGCTCAATTTGACCCCTCTGTTTATTGATACAGGTTACACCTGATTAAAATGGAACATTTTATTTTGCTTTTTTCGTGAAATGTTTTAATAAGTAGTATTCATTGCATTGACCTCAATAAGCGTAACATTTAAAACCAAGCAAAACTGAGAAACACACCCAGGAAGTCTTGGCTTTTTGCCTCTCCCACTTTGTGAACTTTCATGTAATCTCCGTCTCTATATAACTCCTCAAAAAGGACGAATTCAAATTCTTGAATTCTTCCCTGGGCTTATTCTTCGAAAATTGTTTAATTGTATTTTCATAGAAGCCTCCTCAACTAACCTAATTATTGCCATACCAGGTCATTAGGATTTAAGGGATTCATAATAGTGTGTGATTCCCCCTGATTTCCCCACCCAAATTCAGACTGCATATAAGGAAGACAGGAAATAAACATAAAGAAGTCAAAATGTCAAGAATATGGGGAATGTGGCTAAGGAAAAGCAAATGAAGCTTCCAAATACTGCATCTCAGATTTAGAGACTCAGCCACCCATCCCAGACAGCAGTGATCCACAGTAGGGCCAGGGTCTTTATCACTGGGATGACCGGATGGTGGAGAGCAGATCAGAGAACACTGAAGTCAGGAGCCTAGAAGATAAACTGGAAACATCTGAGCACTGCACATCCTCCGTTACTTGTCCCATAGCCGCAAGTGGGTGGTTCGCTTCTGCCTGGGAAGTGAGCAGGGCATAGAAAGAAAGAAGCCAAGGCATTAATTTAATGGGCGTCCCTCTTTTTCAGAATAACATGATGACAGCATTATAAAAGCTGGGATTGATCATGCAGTATTTGGGGTGTAGTTATACTACAAAAATACTTACCATTTGCCCGAAATTCAAATTTAACTGGACTTCCCATGTGTTTATTTGTCAAGTACAGCAGCCTTACGTGGGGCCAAAGTGTGCCTCCCAGATTTACCATTCTTCACACGATTCTCTGAATTTATTTTGCTTCTCAGTTGTTATTTTTATTTTATCTATTCATTTACTTACTTAAAGAACTTATTCATTTATTTTTTTTATTTTTTAAGTTTATTTATTTTTGAGAGAGAGAGAGAGAGAGAGAGAGAGAGAAAGCATGAGCAGGGGAGGTACAGAGACACAGAATCCCAAGCAGGTTCCACACTGTCAGCACAGAGCCTGATGTGGAGCTTGATCTCACAAACCTGTGAGAGCATGACCTGAGCCGAAATCAAGAGTCAGATGCTTAACTGACTGAGCCACCCAGGTGCCCTTGTTTTGTTTTGTTTTGTTTTGTTTTGTTTTGTTTTGTTTTGTTGAGACAGAGAGAGACAGAGCATGAGCAGGGGAGGGGCAGAGAGAGAGGGAGACACAGAATCCAAAGCAGGCTCCAGGCTCCCAGCTGTCAGCACAGAGCCCGACGTGGGGCCCAAACTCATGTACCTCGAGATCATGACCTGAGCCGAAGTCGGATTCTTAACTGACTGAGCCACCCGGGCGCCCCTGTTTTGTTTTGTTCTTTAATTTGAAAAAACCACAAGAGTCCCTAAGGTTACTGAGGCTTACATTTTTTATATCCCTGGACTAGATGTCCAATATAGTGTCTCAGAAGTCACAGTTTGGAAGAGAGTTGTGTGCTGGGGAAATTTCACTATCCTCAAATCCTGATCTGTTTCGTTAACTTTATGAGGATCCGTGGTAGAAGAGAATATCAAGAAACATGCTTTTTTTCCTTCTGTTAATATTGCAGGCATGATAACTAAATTCAGATTTTTCTTCTCCCAAAGTGATAAAACACTGGGATTGAGCACTCTACTCTTCCATACCTTGATCTGATATTCCTTCTTTTCCTCCATGGCGCTGTCCTCACTACATTCCCTGCCCTGATTGCTCAGACCTCTAACCATGGCCACTGCGTAGTTCCCAGCCCTACTCATACCTCTACACCGTGCTTCTCGCAGTAATCATCCCTAATAGACCTTACAGCACACTAACATTGAAAATATCCATTTCTCATTAATAGATTAGGCAAGAGTTGCTAACTAATGATGATAGTAATAATTATATAAAGGGTCTAAATGCAAAATAAATTTTGAATCAGGTTAGAATGCAGAGGAAAATTCAATTTTCCAATTTGCACTGCCAAGAAGAGAAACTGCTGCCTGGTGGAATTCAATACAGGTCTGTATGTTTAACTGAGCAAATGAGACCTGCATGCCATAACTAAAAATAATATAAATGCAGGACGCAAGCCTGGACTCGGGGCACTTCATTTACCACCAGTGTCTCTGTGCATTTGTGCTTCTTGTCTTTGTAGGTTGACTACAATAGCATTGAAATACTGAAAATGCTTTTGCTTAATTTTGAATGATCGTAAAAATATAACCCTACACTCCCTTACTTTAAAAATCCCTTCATTCACTCTCCATTGCTTGTATGATAAAGAGGTGCCTCCATTTTATGACATACTAGGCTCAATCTCCATCTCGTACCTCATTCTTTCCATGTCCCCAGCATAGTCTTTGCTTCCATTACACTGAACGCTTTCCTGAACATAGTAAGGTTTTCTATGCAGGTGGCTTGAGGGGAGTAAAGAAAAATTAAGTAATATTCATCTTTAATCACCTCCTAAGTAGTTCTGATTGATGGGGGATTATTAGATGGACAGCACTTGAAAAAATACTGACTCAGAGCATAAAATATAAACCGTAGTACTGTAGTACTTTCCAGCTCATTCTATTTTTCCTTCTTAATGTTCCAATTTTTAGTCCTTATTGCAAACGGAGAGACAGCCAGATGCAAATGTCTGCTTAGAATTTGCAGGGATCTAATCCACAGGTGTGGCATCTACCAAATCCTGTTCCTGGGGCTGCAGTATTCACATATGTGGTACCTCATTACTTTTAACCCTCGCATTCCCACGGAAGATCAGCCATCTTACAAATATTTCACAAGTGAGAAAACAGCCTCAAAGAGATAAAGTAAAGTTGCCCAAGCTACACGCTCTAGATATGAAGCAGTAGGAGTTCCCATGCACAGCAAATGACATAAATCTCTCTCCTTCCAATTGCACTGCCGATCGGAGATGGTTTGGCCACCATGACAGTTCATGCTGCTTCCTGGATTATGTGAATAAAATGTTATGTTTGACTTCTTAGGAACAAGAAGTGAAGAGTGGGCCTTCTGAGCCACTCTGTTTTACAAGTAACAAACAAGACATACATATTTTTAAATCTTACAAAAGTCCTTCAAAATAAGGTAGGTGTCAGTTGTAGTAACTTCTTGTCCTAAATCTGATACCCGATAGCTTTGTGACCTAAATTAATTTTGACACTAATATCTTTGGAGATTTGTTTCCGTACCAGGAAGGGTGTCGATATTTTTGGGAAATATTTTTTTTGTTTGTTTCGTTTTTAGATTAGCCTTCATTTGTTGTACTACATCCCACCCATACCTCAGATTCTGGTCTAATGGATCGGTCTCCTTTTTATGACGTTCATGCCTCACCGAGAATTTTTTGTTGATATTTGAGAATACGAATGGGGTGCCTGGGGGACTCAGTCAGTTAAGTGTCTGACTCTTGATTTCTGCTTAGGTCATGATCTCACCTCGTGAGATCGTGCCCTGTGTCAGGCTCTATGCTGAGTGTGAAGCCTGCTTAAGATTCTCTCTCTTCTCCCCCTGCTCTCCTATACTCATGCATGCTCTCTCTCTCCAAAAAAGAGAGAGAGAGAGAGAATACAAAATAATCTGTCCTGTAAATATTGAATCATTTGAGAAATATACGTTTGAAACTGGTAGTAATTCAAAATCCATACCTGCTGCATTGCTAACAAGTCTGAATCTGAGAATAGGTTTATTTATGAGACAAAAATATGCTTCCTACCACATTGGGGATTGAGGATAGATATTAATATAGGTACAGATATAGATGATATAGATATAGACATAAATGATATGGATATAGATGATATATAGACATACAGATACCGATGACATAAAGATATAGATGATAAAGATCTACATATGGAATCTCTATCTTTGGATCCATGTGTGGTGTCTTGGCTTTAGTATATTCATCCATTCAATCATTTTTCAAAAATTATTTTTTGAGTATCTATTGTGTGTCTGCAACTGTTTAGATGTTTTGTATACAGCAGAGAACAAAGGAGACAAAATCCCATGCTGTCATAAACCTTTTATTATTGAGGATATGGACCTAGCCATCCAGGGAGCATTCAGCCTGCTTCCTAGAAGGGTGTGCAAGCTCTGACCTGTCAGGGTTAATATACGGAAGCGGGTTCAGAGAATACAAGAGAAGCATGCCCTATGTGAAGTTTTGCTGATCTGAGGGAAATTCAGAAGAGGTTAGACCACTCATACTCACTCAGTAGAGAAACACAGGTAAATGAGTGTCTGCCTTTCCCCCCTCTCCACTACAGAGAATTTCAGGAGCATTTTATAATATAATTCCCCAAAGGGAAACATGTTAGAGGATGTTATAGTTGCCTTTGAAATAAGTTTCAGAGGAAGAAGCTGCTTCATCTACCACAGTTCCCCAGCTGCTTGTTCTTGAAACCCCACTGAGCTTATCAAATAAGCTCATGGTCAACTAGTAAATTCCTCTGAAGGAGGAGACCAGTAAGTTGAGGAAAATCCAGCTTTTGTTCCCTAGAAAGTTCTGAAATGGCCAGAACAAAGCATAAATAAAATTAACTTGAGGGTTTATTCATTCCATAACTGGAAGTCACAGGAATAAAAGCGCAGCATAGGGAACATTGTCATTGGTACTGTTATGGTTCTATAAAGTGACAGATGACAGTTATGCTTGTGGTGAGCATAGCATCACATACAGAGTTATTGGATCACTTTGTCGTACACCTGAAACTAATGCAGCGTTGTGTGTCAGCCATGCTGAAATGAAAAATAAATAAGTGACTTCAGGGCCTCTATGCTTGAGGCTAAGCATTTACTCCCCATCCTCCTTTCTCCCCATTGAGGAATGTGAAGCAAATAGTTTTATACAGTCATCATCTAATTACTGTACCTGTCACACACTGAATCAAGATATTATAATGAAATTATTTTAAGAAACCCTTAACCAGTAAGTTAGAAAACTTGTGTTAAGTGGAAAGTTTTTAAAAACAAACATATTATAAAACTATAACATTCTGCCTCAATAATATAAAGCCTCAATACTGTAACTATTGAAGTGACTTAATGAGTAGTTACAAGTCTTCCCAGATAGAAAACTCCAACCATGCATGGCTTTATCAGAATATTCTACCACACCTTCAAGAAATAATTCTAAGTGCACATAAACATTGCCAAAGAATTGAAAAAGGGAGAATATTTATGTATACACACACATACTATATGTATGCACTATATACATATACTGTTCTAGTAGGTAAATATACATGCACACATTCTCTCTCTCTCTCTCTCTCTCTCTCTATATATATATATATATATATATATATATATGTATATACACATATGTATATATAATTCTGCTTCATTAGAGAATGCTGACTAATACAGAAAACAGTTTTTAAAATCTAAATATTCAAAAAAAGCATAGTAATAACTACATTTAAATGTGAAATGTTAAAATCTTTTTAATAGGCTTTAGAAATAAGAAAAGGTTGTATGTTCTCACAACTGATTTTAACACAATACAGAGGGTCTAAGACACAATGGTGAAGCATGAATGGTACCAGAATTGATTTGAAAGAAATTTAGGAAACATCATGTGATTTTTTTACACAAATTTTAAAAATCTACCTATTTATTATAATTGATGACTTTAATAAGATTGACATATAATAAAAATTAAGTATCTTTCCACATACCAGCAACAACTAGCAAACAAAATTTTAAAAACTAAAATTTCATAAAAACGACCAAGTACCCAGGAATGAGGCAGGTGATGCCTACACAGAAAAAATTCTAATACGAAAGTGCTAGTCATAAAAAACAAAACAAATAAATAAAAACAAAACTCAAATAAAAGATAAATAATGCAAGATTTTAGATTGGCTTGTGCAACTGTGTTAAAATATCTTTCCCCCTCATATGAAAATATCAGTCCTCTCTTTATTCAAATGTCAGTACACTTTTCAAGAATCAGACAAGCTGATTAAAAGACTCATAGGAAGTTTGAATTTCTATGAATTCAAAGTCTACCCACCAGACCATCTTGATCCTACATACTCTTCTCTATAATTTTTGTAGTTTTCTTTACCTTCTAATATTTTTTATAATATAACTTTATTATCATCATCATCATCATCAAGAGCACAAGAAATGTACTGTTGTGGCCTATTCTTCCACATATACTTTAGAATGTAAGAGCCACAAAAATGGAAAGTTTGTCTCTTTTGTTGCATGATGTGGCCCACATACTTATAATAGTGTTTAGCACATAGTAGGTGATTTGTAAACACCTTTGGATACTGTTTACAAATGATATAAATATATAATTGGAAAACAGTAGCATAAACACTGTTGAATAAAGATTAGGATATTCTTAAGACTTATGAAATTATATTAAGTAAGGGAGTGCAATTTTACATAAGTAGAAATATACAAATCAATGGAAGATGAAGGGAAACCTAGAAAGAGATTCAGTTTGTGCATGTTTGTACCCCTGATATCATCAGAGAGAAATGAGGGATAGAACAGTCTTTACAATAAATGGAACTGCAACAATAGGACAAAATCATAGCAAAAGGCCTAAACAAAATGGAGATAAGTAATATGCCTGATAGAGAATTTAAAGTAATGGTCATAAACATACTCGCTGAACTTGAGAGGAAGAAATTAATAACTGAAAATTAAAAAAAATACACTAGGTGGTAAACTAGAGGAAGCAGAAGAAAGGATCAGTGACGTGGAGAACAGAGTAATGGACAGCAATCAGACTGAACAGGACAGAAGAAAAAAATGATATATGAAAATAGTGACATAATCAAGCATAATACCATTCATATTCTAGGGATCCCAGAATGAGAAGAGAGAGAAAGAGGGGGCAGAAAATTTATTTGAAGAAATAATAGCTGAAGATTTCCTGAATCTGGAGAAGGAAACAGAAATCCAAATACAGGAAGCACAGAGTACACTCAAAGAAATGAACCCAATGAGGTCTACATTAAGACACATAGTAATTAAAAAGGCACACTGAAGTGATAAAGAGAGAATTCTAAAAGTAGCAAGAGAAAAGCAAACAGTTACATACAAGGGAAACTCCATAGACTATTAGCTGATTTTTCAGCAGAAACTTTCCAGGCCAAAAGGGAGTGGCATGATATATTCAAAATGCTGGAAGGAAAAATAAATAAATAAAACCGCAGCCAAGAATACTCTTTCCAGCAAGATTATCATTCAGAACAAGAGAAGTAAAGAGTTTACCAGACAAACAAAAGTTAAAGGACTTTTTCACCGTGAGACCAGTCCTACCAGAAATTTTAAGGGGAACTCCTTGAGTGGAAAAGAAAAACCACAAGTAGGAGTAAGAAAAGTAGGAAGCACAAAAGCGGTAAAATTGAATATAACTATAAAGATCAGTCAAAGGTTTCACAAAATAAAAGGATGTAAACAATGAAACTATATATCTAAAATATCAGAGGGTCGGGGAGGAGGAGTAAAGAATGGGTTCAAACTTACGTGACCATCAACTTAATATAGAATGTTATATGCAGAAGATGTTATATACAAACCTAATGGTAACCACAAATCAAAAACCAGTAATAGATCTGCAAAAAATAAAGGGCAAGGATCCAAGTATATAACTAAAGAAAGCCAGCAAACCAAGAGAGTAGAGAGCAAGAGAAGAACTACAAAAATAAAACTGAAACCCCCAAATCGTCATAAGACAAGTAAAAAAGTGAAAATAAGTACATACTTACCAATAATTATTTTGAATGTAAATATGGCCAATGTAATGGTCAATCAGAAGACATAAGGTGAAGGAATGGATAAAAAAGCAAGTCTCATCTATATGGTGCCTATAAGATACTCATTTCAGACGTAAAGATACATGCAGACTCAAAGTGAAGGAATGGAAAAGCATTTATCATGCAAATGAATGTGAAAATACAGCTGGAGTAGCAATCCTTATATTAGACAAACTAGACTTTAAAACAAAGATGTTAACAAGAGACAAAGAAGGACACTTTATTATCATAAAGGGAACAATCCAACAAGGCAATATAAATGGGACCACCCGTACACATAAGGCAGCTAATAACAAACATAAAGGAAGCAATGGATAGTAACACAATAATAGTAGGGGAATTTAACAACCCATTTACATTGATGGATAGATTATCCAAACAGAAAATCAACAAGGAAACAGTGGTTTTGAATGACACACTGGACCAGGACGATCTACCAGGTGTATTCAGAATATTCCATCTTAAAACAGCTGAACACACATTCTTTTCAAGTGCACGTGGGACACTCTCCAGAATAGATCAAGTATAGGCCACAAAACAAGTCTCAACAAACTCAAAATATTCAAAGGTTATTTTGGAGGTTAAATAATGTACTACAAAACAAAGAAATCGAAGAGGAAATCAAAAATTACCTGGAGACAGATGAAAATGAAAGCCCAATGATCCAAAATCATTGGGATGCAACAAAAGTGTTCTAAGAGGGAAGTTTATAGCAATACAGGCCAAATCAGAAAGCAAGAAAAATCTCAAATAAACAACCTAACCTAAAGGAGCAGGAAAAAGAAGAACAAACAAAACCCCAAACCAGTAGAAGGGAGGTAATAATAAAGATTAGAGCAGAAATAAACAAAATAGAAAGTAAAATAAATAAATGAATAAATAAATAGAATATATCAGTGCAGCTAGAAGCTGGTTCTTTAAAAAGATCAAGAAAAGTGATAAAACATTAGCCAGACTAATCAAAAAGAAAGAGAAGACTCAAATAAAATAAAAAAGAGGAGAAGTGACAACCAACACTACAGAAATACAAAAGGTAATAAGAGACTATTATGAAAAATTAATGCCAGCAAATTGGACAGTCCAGAAGAAATGGACAAATTGTTAGAAACATATAGCCTATCAAAACTGAAGCAAGAAGAAATAGAAAACTTGAACAGACCAATCACCAGCAATGAAATTGAATCAGTAATCAAAAAACTCCCAACAAACAAAAGTCCAGGACCAGGGGGGATTCACAGATGAAGTTTTCAAAAAACAGAAGAGGAGGGAAAACTTCCAGAGTCATTCTATGAGGCCAGCATTACCCTAATACAAAAACCAGATAAAGACACCACAAAAAAAGAGAACTAAAGGCCAAGGCTTTGATGAACATAGATGCAAAAATCCTCAACAAAATATTAGCAAACCAAATCCAACAATACATTAAAAAATTATTCACCAAGATCCAGAGGGATTTATTCCCAGTATGCAAGGGTGGTACAGTATTTGCAACCCATGGGATGCCTGCTTTAACCCATTATTAAGCATCCAACTCTTGATTTCAGCTGAAGTCATGATCTCACAGTTCATGGGATTGATCCCCATGTCAGGCTCTAGGCTGACAATGCTGAACGTGCTTGGGATTCTCTCTCTCCCTCTCTCTCTCTCTCTTCTCCCCACTTGTAGTCTCTCTCTCTCAAAATAAGTAATTAGACTTAAAAAAATTGCAAACCAATCAACGTGATACAGCACACCAGTAAGCAAAAGAGTAAAAGCCATATACTTATTTCAGTAGATGCATAAAAAGCATGTGACAAAGTACAACATCCATTTATGATAAAAACCCTCAACAAAGTAGGTTTAGTGGGAATGTACCTCTACATAATAAAGGCTATGTATGAATATCTACAGTTAACCATACTCAGTGGTGACAAAATTAGAGCTTTTCCTCTAAGGTTAGGAACAAGACAAGGATGTCCACTGTCACCACTTTTACTCAACATAGTATTGGAAGTCTTAGCCACAGCAGTCAGACATACATACATACATACATACATACATACATACATACATAAATGGCATTCAGATTGGTAAGAAAGAAGTAAAACTGTCACTATTTGCAGATGACATGATACTATATAGAGAAAAATCCTAAAGACTTCACCAAAAACTACTAGAACAGATAGATGAATCCATTAAAGTCACAGGATACAAAATCAATATACAGAAATCTGCATTTCCATACACTAATAATGATGTAGCAGAAAGAGAAATCACAAAAACAATCTCATTTACAATTGTACCATAAATAATAAAATTCCTAGGAGTTAAGTTAACCAAGGAGGTAAAAGACCTGTACTCTGAAAAATATAAAATACTGATGAAAGAAATTGAAGATGACACAAACAAATGGAAAGATATTCTATGTTCGTGGAACATATTGTTAAAATGTCTTTACTCCTTAAAGCAATCTACAGGGTTATTATAATCCCTATCAAGTTACCAACAGCATTTTTCACAGAATTAGAGCAAACAATCCTGAAATTTGTATGGAACCACAAAAGACTCCAAATAACCTAAGCAATTTTGAAAAAGAAAAGCAAAGATGAAGGAATCATAATTCTAGACTTCAAGTTATATTACAAAGCTGTAGTAATCAAAATAGTGTGGTACTGGCATAAAAATAGACACATAGTTCAATGAACAGAATAGAAAGCCAATAAGTAAACCCATGATAATATGATCCATTAATCTTCAACAAAGGAGGGAAGAATATGCAATGTGAAAAAGACAGTCTGTTCAACAAATGATGTGGGAAAACTGCCCAGTTACATGCAAAAGAGTGAAACCAGACCACTTTTTTACACCATACACACAAGTAAACTCAAAATGTATTAAAGTAAGACCTGAAACCGTACAAATACTGGAAGAGAGCACAGGCAGGAATTTCTTTGACATGGGTGATTGCAACATTTTTGTAGATCTGTCTCCTTAGGCAAGGGAAACAAAATCAAAAATAAAGTATTGGGACTACATGAGAATAAAAAAGCTTTTATACAGCAAAAGAAACCATCAACAAAACTAAAAGACAGCCTACTAAATGGGAGAACATATCTGCAAAGAGTTAATATCCAAGATATATAAAGAAGTTATACAACTCAACACCAAAGAAACATATAATGCAAGTAAAAAATGGGCAGAAGACATGAAAGATATTTGTCCTAAGAAGACATACAGATGGCCAACAGACATATGAAAAGATGCTCAACATTACTCATCATCAGGGAAAAGCAAATCGGAACCACAATCAGATATCACCTGACACCTGTCAGAATGACTGAAATAAAGAAGACAAAAAACGAGTGTTGCTGAAGATGTGGAGAAAAAAGAACCCTTGTGCTGTTGCTGGGAATCAAACAGGTACAGCCGCTGTGGAAAACAGTATGGATAATCCTCAAAAACTTAAAAAATAGAATTCCCAGTAATTCCACTACTGTGTATTTACCCAAAGAATACAAAAACAACACTAATCTGGGGCTCCTGGGTGGCTCAGTCAGTTAAGCGTCCGACTTCAGCTCAGGTCATGATCTCACAGCTCGTGAGTTTGAGCCCCACGTCATGCTCTGTGCTGACAGCTCAGAGCCTGGAGCCTGCTTCGGATTCTGTGTCTCCCTCTCTCTCTGCCCCACCCCTGCTTGCTCTCTGTCTCTCAAAACTGAATAAACATTTAAAAAAAATTTTTTTTAAATGAAACAAAAAACAACACTAATTCAAAAAGATATATGCACCCCTATGTTTATTGCAGTGTTATTTACAATAGACAAATTATGGAAGCAGCACAAATGTCCATCAATAGATGAATGGATAAAGAAGTGGTATATATACAATGGCAGATTATTTAGCCATATAAAAGGATGAAACCTTGCCATATGCGACAGCATGGATGGAAAGTATAATTGTTGAGCGAAATAAATCAGTCAGAGAAAGACAAATACCATGGGGTTTTACTTATATGTGGAATTTAAGAAACAAATGAACAAAGGAAAAAAAGGAAGCGACAAACCGAAAAACAGACTCTTCGCTGTTGAGAGCACATTGATGGTTACCAGAGGCCAGGTGGGTGGGGGATGGGTAGAATAAATCAAGGGGATTAAGTGTACACTTATCATGCTGAACATTGAGTAGTATATAGAATTATTGAATCACTATGTTGTACACCTGAAACTAATCTAACACTGTGTGGTTAACTGTACTGGAAATAACATTTGAAAAAAAGAAGACACATGTAGAGATTCTGGGTCAGGGCAATATATACTTTTCCATCTGGGCGGTGGCTAATTAGTGTATATTTTATAATTATTCAATTATACAATTTTGATTTTATCTTTTCTCCATGTATGTTATATTTAAGTGAAAAAATTGATAAAAATCAAAATGATCCTTAAGTTTACTACTTAGGGAAATGAAATTAGATATCACACTGAAAGACATTCATACCTAACGTTGATAAAATATGTTTTTAGACTTACACTATATGAACATTATTGGGAAGAATGTGGAGTGACAGAGACCCTGGAGAGTGCCAATTATGGGCAGTTACACAGACATTGGTTTGCCAGTTACAGAGTATTTTCTGGCAGAATTGGGGGATGGAATTATTAAGTGATGAAGCCAGGGTTTTTGATTCTTCGTATCCAAATTTAATATCTTAATGCTTTGCTGTTCCAATACATAAAGCTAGTCTCTGTAATTCTATTTTTGAAATAAATACTGAGTTTTTGCTAGCTATATATAAATCGGTGCCTGTGTAGTATTTTCTCTAGAGAGGTGCATAAGTGTGAACTTGTATAGGCTCTCAGTCATTCATCTAATATTAACCAGCCTGTGCTCTTGGCCCATCAGTCTGATGAACACTTGTTAGTACAGACTGAGCAAGATCCCATTCCTCATTTAGAAGAGTTCAGAGCCTGGAAAGAAAAAGAAAAAAAAAAGATACGCTAAAGTTTTGAAACTATGCGTGAAAGTAGACAGGATTCTGGATCGGTGTTTGTATAAATCCAGTAGAGGGATCTGTATCTCAGGTGAGTTAAATGGCAATATCTAATTGACTGCATAAAAGTATAGGTCTTCTCAGGTAATGTGAGTAGTTCATAACTCCTGGAATATGCGATAAGCTGAAAGAATTGCAGAAAATTACAAATTTAGATTAGATTTTGTTAATAATTTGAACTGTTTTTCCCTTTATGTAAATGTGAATTATCAAAAACTTAATGTTCTTACTTCGTTATTGATCCCTTTATCCATTATATATATATATATATGTGTGTGTGTGTATATTTACATACATTATATATGTGTATATATATTTATATACATTATATATGTGTATATATACATTAAATACACACATATATTTATATACATTTGTGTACACATACCTGATTATTAAAACAAGGTCGAATTTCCAATAGTAATGTTGTGTCTCCTATAGCTATTCCCATTGGTTCTTGTCGCCCCAAAATAACACAGTTTCACGCTTGTAGCAGATGATCAATAGATGTTTGGTAAATCGTTGAATTCTATAATTTTTAAAAAGCACGTGAGTAGGAAACTCCAAATTTCTCTTTAAAAACTAGCTATAACAAGTCGCTTTCTCGTTTCACCCTTTGGTAGACTTATTTCCCCATGAATTAATAGCTTACATAAAGAAAACTTCCTAGCCCCTGTTTTATAACATATTAATTCAAGAAGACAGGAGATCTATATATAGTGCCCATAGGATTTTGTATCGATTGCAACTTCATAGGTCAAATATTATTATAACAAATGGAGGTCTGATGGAACACCATCTGGCACCTTCATTCATATTCGTGCATTCACCTAACATTATGGAGCATCTATCTTGAGGCGACTTAAGTGACCAAAGGTTTAATTAATGGGAAGGTGGCAGATTTCCGGACCATTGTGCTATGACCATGCTGCAAGAACCTATTTTATTAGACATGAAGCTTAAAGAAGAGCAGTAAAATCAGAGATGCAACAAAATATGTATATATTCTATTTCCCAGACCTAGTAGGACCAAGGCAAGGCAAGGGGAAGATGCAAATAATGACACAGCTGTTGCTCTGGGATCATTCCCCAGAAGCTAATTGTGCTTCCGTCCTTTCTGGCTCAAAAGTAGAGGGACTATAGCTTTGACTTCCCAAATCTCCATCAAGACCTCTGTCCTGCGCACTTTTATTTCTTTTGTGTAATTGAGGGGCTGAGCAGTTATGCCAAGGAGCCTAGGGGGTACCTGGCTTCACACTTTGCCCAGACATATTCTGAATGTCTGCTTCTGCACCCCTGCCCTTCCCCCTCCGTGCTGTGCCTGGGACCTGAGAGATTCACTAGTGCTTTGAGTTCACCGCCACTTTGCTGCTCTCGCTGGGCAAGGGACCTTCATGCTCTTTCCTTCTCCATTTCTCATGCCTTCTCATTTTACAGAAGGAATAACCTCTTTGGGAATTTAAGATGCAAACTATAGCCCAGGGCATCAAAACAGACCCCGCGGAAAGCAGGCAAAGCTTTATGCTTGGAGAAAAGTAAGTTCTCTATTCGTAAGAGGAAGGGAGAATAAAGAAGGGTGTCCAGGCCAAGATGACAGAGGAGCTGAGAGATGCTGCTATGAAATCTCTTCCTGAAAGTTAATGATGTCAGGGCACCTGGGTGGCTCAGTCGGTTAAGCATCCGTCTTTGGCTCAGGCCACAATCTAACAGTTCCTGAGTTCGGGCCCTGCGTGCTGACAGCTTGAGATCCTGTGTCTCCCCCTCTCTCTGCCCCTCCCTGGCTTATTCTCTCTTTCTCTCTCTCTCCCTCTCTCTCTCTCTAAAAAATAATAATAATAATAATAATAAAGAAAAATAAACACTAAAAATAAAAAAGCATGATATTGCTTAAAAGGATTTCTCACTTCTTAAAAAAAAAGTTAATAATGTTTCAAGCTTATTGGTATGAGTGGCTTTTTGAAGAATTTCAGCTTTGCAATTTGGTAAATAGGAAGCAGCCTGCAGAGTAGAGACCAAATATGAATCTTCAGAGGAACTCCAGTCTCAGAGGCCGGGAAATGCTCTCATGTTTAAGCCAATTATACTGAAATCATTGAGGCGAGTAAGAGAATCCCAATTTTCATTTAATATCAATTTAATAAACATTTACTAAGAAAACATTAATGAATAAAACAGACGTGGCTTCTTCCCTAATGGGGCTTAACGGCTGATCAAGAGACAAAAAAAAAAAAAAAAAGGTAACAAATAAATATATAATTACAAATTGAGAAGAATTATGGAAGAAAGCATTAATTGTAAAAAAAAAAATGACGTTATAGATGGATTAAATTGGCATTTCTGGAAGGCTTCCCATGTTCCAGGATTATGCTGACCATTTAAATGTTTACCAAATTTCAGTCTTCCCAAACAACCGTGCAGAGTGCCTTGTGTTAAATCCCATTACTTGTATGAATAAACTCTGTCTTACAGAGGTGCTTTGTGAATGAACTCAGTCTCATGAAAGCACTTCTTGGACCATCATTTCTAGGGCCTAGGCAAATCCGGGGGCTTTATTTATCTTCTCTGGACTCAGACCGTGTGCTCCTCCTCCCGATTGCATTCTGACTTTGGGAAGCTGAATCCCTGCTTCCTGCTGCCTTTGATTAGACCCCCTCCGGACTTGCCTTTGCAGACCAACCCTTGCCTTAAGATGCCCCTCCAGGCTGTTGTGGCGTGCCCCTACACCCTAGCCTTCCCACTGCAACAGAGTTCACCGGGGCCAGATTGAAGCTCATCCAAGCTTGGTTCCTGCCTTCCTTCGGTCTGTTCTTTCTTTCTGTTTTAGTTTTTATTTTGTTAATGTTTATGTATTTTTAGAGAGCGAGAAAGAAAGAGAGAAATTGTGCCTATGTGAGCGGGGGAGGGGCAGAGAGAGAGAGAGAGAGAAAGAGAGAGAGAGAATCCCAAGCGGGCTCTATACTGTCAGGATAGAACCTGACACGGGTTGATCCCACAAACCATGCGATCATAACCTCAGGCAAAACCAAGAGATGCACGCTTAACTGACTGAGCCACCCAGACACCCCCTTTCTTTCTGTGTTTCAGTCACATCATAATGGAACGTGAACTCAAATCTCTTGAACATGTTGAAGGTAATACTTAAGAGGGGAAAAATAAAGAAAACTAGTGAGGAAAATAATCAGACATGTATAAAAATTTATTTATAAAATTAATGTAAATCTTACACATCTGGCAATAAAGAATGACAGTATAAGTTTCACCAGAACCACGTCCTGGAAACATTAAAAAGAGGTTTCGAAAGAACTTTGAAGGTCTTGTAACTCAAACTGTTAAAAACTAGAAAGAAACATCTAAACATTTAGAGTTCTTATCTCTAGAAAGCAGAATATTTCAATAAAAATATTTTTCTATAATGTGTATGTTTTGATATATTAAATCAGGAACATTAGATCAATACCATTAAATAAATTTATATTATGAGGAAAGTATTATGCCATCTAAAATGTGGATAAAGATTTTTTTAATTTAAAATAGACAGTGTGGCTCAATATTTTATTTATTTGACTTTTTTTCCCCAAAGAGGCAAAAGGCAAAGAAATGAATTGGTTTCCTAGAAGTCACACATTTGTCTGTAGAGACAGCCCCTGGAGCCGATGTCCTGCCTCTTAGGTCGGTGCTCTGGGTTCTCATCAATGCAGTACAAATTATCTGTTCGATGAGGCCCTTGGCGACTCAAGGGTTAGGACACTGATGTTCATCTTTGCCCTTTTTGTCCTGATACAGAGTACATCAAATGTTTAATAAATACACAGAGTCAGGGATGGGGTTAATTTTTCTTTTGAATTCCTTCTTAAGCAGCTAATGTAGTTCATGGTGTAGAGAAATATTCAGGAAGTACGTGCTAAATTACTTTGAGTGAAAGCTTAACATCAGATAAATACAAAAAGAAACCCGTGATATTTATACGGAAAATTAAAGTCAGCCCGAAGACAGGCATGCTGTGAGGTAAGCTTAACGCTCTGTTGGTGGTTGTAGGGTAAAACACAAACTTTCTGTACTCAGAAAATAGCATTTTGAGTATGTTTGCCTTTCGTAAATTTGTGACTGAATATGCAGAGTAAATGCTAAATCAATCAATCAGTCAATCTATCTGGAGCGACTTTCCCCCCCAAAGATGCAAATGGTGTAGATTGAATGTCCCCCACTCCCACTTCCCAAATTCATATGTTGAAACCTAACCCCTGGTACTTAGAGGTGGGGCCTTTGGGAGATGATGAGGTTGTGAGAGTGGAGCCCTCGTGAATAAGATTAGAGCTCTTATAAAAGAGAATCCAGAAGGTTCCCTGGCCCCTTCCACCATGTGCAAAAAGATAAACTTCTGTAAGACACCAACTTTGTAGGTGACTTGATCTTTGCCAGTTTCCAAGACTATGAGAAATATATTTTTATTGGGACACATGGGTGGCTCAGTGATTAAGCATCTGACTCTTGATCTTGGATCAAGTCATGATCTCACAGTTCCTGAGATGGAGACCCGTGTTGGGCTCTGTGTTGACAGTGCAGAGCCTGCTTGGGATTCTCTCTGTCCTTCTCTTTCTGCCCCTCTCTTGCTCTCTCTCTCTCTCTCTCTCAAAATAAATAAATAAAAGAAAGAAAGGAATTTTTATTAAGCTACCTAGTCCATGATATTTTTATCACAGCAGCCCCATCGGGACTAAGACAGATGCCAAAGCATTTCTTATATTTTTATTCAGAAGCAGGTGGTGGGAAAATCAATCACTTCTCCAAGAGAAAGTATTAATTCAATAAAGAAAATCAAGGAAATCTCTGTCGGTCTAAACGTGTGGCTTGTTATGGATGCAGTTGGGCAGAAATTGAGTTGAAGGGTGTGCAGGATCAGGGAAACTTCGTTAGGACTCAGGGTTGAGTGTGAACATGGCAGATGGTGGCAGAAAGCAGGGGTCGGTCCAGGTTCTTTGCACTCCGAGTCAAGTGTGAAACTTAGAGAAAACATTGTAAAACAACAATAAAAACTGCTGGGATTTATTATTTGCCTATTGATTGCCAATCTGTAGCCTATTATTCAAAACTTCAGAGGAGAGGTATCATTAACCTCAGTTAGTCAAATAAGAGACAGGTGCAGAGGGGTTAAGAAACGTGCCAGAGGCAAGATTTAAGTAGCCTGTGTTGTTTTGCTTTCCTCAAACGCCAAGTCTGACAGTAAAGGTAAGTCTGAAGATGGAAGCAGCCAGGCTTGTAGAAATGCCATCACCAGATGGCCCGTAATGGTGTGAGTTAAGGCTCTTTACTCAAAGCCAAAGAAAATGTGCCTTGTAGGCCATTGGCATACTTGTCTGTGTGTGTATATCTCAGACTTTTGGTGTATCAGAATTGGGGCGTGGTGCTTGCTAAAAATATAGGTTCCTTTCTCTAGAGCCTAAAGTTTATAATTTAAGCAGTTTGGGGTACACTTTGGGCATATGTATTTTTAGGCAACCCCCTGGCTGATTCCAATAGACAAGAAAGTTTGAAGATAACTCTTGGGTATAGTTTTCTGAAGTGGGTAGTGCTACACAGAAGACAGGCTTGAAATGGCTAAATTGGATTACGTTTTTGCTTCGAACATGGACTATTAGATTATTTAAACTCTGTGCACCTTGGTCTCTTTATCTGTGCGGTGAAGAAAATACTACTTTGGTGTTTTGTTTTGAGGGGGAAAAATAAGACTTTTGTGTGTGTGTGTGATGTGATGAGGGGCACATCATAATTAGGGCCCATGGCCCTAATATTCACAGGTTGTATCCAGACCAGGCCATGCAGAGGCTGCGGACCTGCTGGAACTTTGAGATGAACTGCTGAAGGTACACCTGCAGCCCCAGCCTGGAGGCATCACTGTGTGGGAAGGAGTGCCATGTCTCAGATCACAGTGCGTGCACTGAATCAAAGCCCATCATACGGATCTGTGTTTCCAGGAGAAAGAATATGTGAATCCAGGAACCAAGGGGTGAAAGCAGGAGTTGTGCCCCTTGACATCCTAACTAATGCACCCCCGTTCTGCGGGGTCAGAGGTCTCGGGCGCATTTTCATAGGAGCCAAGGAAGGTGTCCCGTTGAGTTATTAGCTATGCTGCTACCCAGCACCTTTGCCTCCTGACGTTCTAGAAACCGGCAGGCAGGAAGAGCAGCCATCTTTCCGGTAGAGTAACTGACCTTATTATCAGTTGTTACATCATTGGAGCGAAGGGGAATGTGTGTGGAACCCAAGTGATCCCCTTGGGTGCTTCTCAGTCCCCAGCTGTGACTGGGAAGAGACAGGTTCAGAAATCTTGCACGGAGGAGGGTGTGGTGATTAGGCACTCCTCTTGGGGAGCCTTTACTGCAGTTTCCCGAAACCCGCTTCCTCTTGTCTCTCGTGCTGACGAGTGGAGAGATTGAGGAAGCACCAGAAGTTTGGGTTGGTGGCAAGTGTGAAGGACATAACCTTCTATGTTTGGCGAAAGGGGGGGAGAGAGCTCTATCACTGGTGCAGCCTTTTGGGCTGTAGCCTTGAATGATATACTGCAAACTAGTTGACATAGTACAGTTCATTGTGGTTCCATTCACAGGCCCAGCTAATGAGGAAGTGCCCCCTTAATTTTTAATGCCTGTTGCCCGCTTTTCATATATTTTCCTTGACACTGAGTGGTTACTGGGCCAAGGTTGGATTTAGATAGTCCCTGTTCTCTTTGCGCACATATCGCCTAATAGATCTCCTGTCTCTTTCTCTAATGCATAGAGCCCCTCGAACATTTAAAAATGCAGTCCATTCAATGTCTATTCGGGCTAGAATGCACATTCCACGGAAGGTGCGTGTTGAAAAAGAGAGAGGCGGTGGCTGCAGAGACCCACAGAGAGCTCGATGGGGTTCTCTCCGCAGAGCTTCATGCTCAGCCTCAGACCTGGCATCTCAACGTCGGCCATGCCCTTTACTCTTGCCGTTAGGTAGAGTTTAGGGAAGTTGCTTGAGAAAGTGTTACTGGATGTATCGTTTTGGTCATTTTAAAAGCACCGCAAGAGCATGGAATCAAAAGTTTCTTCATCCATCTGTCACTAATTAAAAAGGATGCCAGAAAACATATGGTCATGGAACAATCAGGAAAGACAGATGAATGAAAAAAGGAGCACACTAACTACAGATCTGAGTAATACTGGTTTCAGCAAGTGGCTGACAAATTCTCCAAAAGGGAAGAATCATCTGAAACAAAGACTACCCGGAGCATGGGTGACACGATGGTTTTGTCCCTCTGTGTGTTTTAATGACATTTCTTGATGCCTGTAGCACAGATAGTATCTTACAGAGACTCATCTGCTAGGGTGTTATCGGGCTCTCTCTGGGTAAACACTAAATAAGTACACAAAGCCTTGTATTAAATATATTTTCTTATTTTCTGTATTCTTGATGTTCTGGCATTTGGAGCTTTGTAGACTTGAAAACTGCCCATCCCAGGGTGAACTAATTCCTAGAGATAACAAACAGCTTGCATGCCAGAATGGATTTTGTTATAGACTGAATACGTTTCCCCCAAATTCATATTGAAGCCTAGCTCCCAATGTGATGGTTTTTGGAGGTAGTGCGTGTGGATGGTGATTAGGTCAAGGACAGATTCTTCATGAATAGAATTAGTGCTCTCGTAAAAGAGGCCTCAGAAACCTCGCTGGTCCCTTCCACTCTCTCAGCACACAGTGAGAAGACAGCCATCTACGAACCAGGAAACAAGCCCTCACCAGACTCCAAGTCTTCTAGTGCCTTGATCTTGGACCTGCCAGCCTCCAGAACTGTGGAAAAACAAAGAAATAAATTTCTATTGCTTATAAGCCTCCCAGTCCATTGTATTTTATTATAACAGCCCCAAAAGGCTAAAACACTTTTAATACGCAAACTAACCAATCCATAGTCCATATCTCTTATGGGTCTCATAAATTCCAGAACTCTGTTTATTTCTGTAATCACTGCAGGGCCAGGTACTGGACAGCTGGGCACCAGACCTCCATAATTATTCAAACTATTCAATCGTAAGTTGGTACTTTTTGTTTGCCTAGCTTCATTCACTCCATTCCCTGGAAAGTGCAGTAAAGGCTCCTGTCCTTAGTTCCCTTCTCCCTTTGCCTGTTCTTTTTGCTTTCGAGCCTTACCTGTGCAGCCCTGCGTGGCATGCCTTCTATACCAGGACATTGAAGTACAAGAGACACTTCTTCCTTGATGGAAATCATTTTCATCTCTGTGGGTCTCACTATACCTGCTCAAAGCGAGTCCCGGGTATGTTTTTAGAACTGCCTGATTTGAACACTAAGCAGGTAAGTAGGCTAAACCACGCAAATTTTAGACATTGAGAGGTGGTGGCTAAATAGACATTTCTGCTTAGACTCTGGATTATTTTAAAAGCTTTTATTCTTTTTGTACACTTCTTTCAATGAAAAAGTGTTAATTCAGCAGTAGGGTAGTAGCTCTCGAATTAGTGACGACTATGTAGAAATTGCCACTCAAGACACAGAGGAGCATATAGAGTTTAGGGCAGATTTGGTCCCACAATGAGACCAGAATTAAAAGATGTACAGAGCACAAATATGTATAATTATTTACAAACAATGTCATGTTCAAAAGTAACCAAAACAGGGAGCCTTTACTGACACTGATAACTACAAATGTTTCCGTCTTTATCTAATCTGCCAGAGAACTTTAAGCATACCTTTTTATGGCATTTATGACCCTTTTACCTGCTACCAGGCCCACTAGTATGCAAGTCCTATGATACCGATAATATACAAAGTTCTTGCAGGACCAGGAGACAATCTGGTGCCCTTAAACATGCACATAAATCCAGATGGGAACGCTGGTTCTGCCACTTACTGGCTCTGTAGTGTCGAGTAAATTACTGAATTGTGTTCCTCCTCATTTTTCTTCTTGGTTAAATGGAGAAAATAATATCTCCTGCAGTAGATGGCTGGAAAGATCAAATGAGAAAATGCATGTAAAATGCATGAGGCACAGCGCATGCCCAGTAAACCTGAGGTTTCTTCTTTTTTAGGAATCTCAGGTAATCACGAGCTACACAGTGTGCTTCCGCAGCCTTTAATAAAGGTTATCACATAAAGTCTCGGTTATTTATAGAGAAACAAAGATCTCTTTACCCATATCTGTACATCTACAGGCAGAAGTGGAGGGTTTCGGGTTACTGTTATCCTGTACACCTGCAATTGTGAAATCTTGTACCAGAAGAAATAAAAGCAGATGGTATATAATGAATACATCACAGAAATGCATATGCTGATACACTATGCAGTGTGGTAAAGCACGCCATGTAAGGAAGACAGGGGGAGTGAGTGGTTTCCCAGTATCCAGCACTGTGCTGAAAACACACGGCATGTATCACTTGCGGATGAAATACATGCCACTCTTCCTTCTCTTTTTGACAGAATGCTGAAGACCAGTAAAGTCAAGTGACTTTTCCAAGGTTATACTGCTAATGTTCCCGAGAACATATTTAAACTCCGTTACTATGGCTCCAGAACGCAAGATAATGACATCCCCATCACTTTTTTTTAAGTTTATTTATTCATTTTGAAAGAGAGAGAGACAGAGTAAGTGAGCAAGGAAGGGGCAGAGAGAAAAAATCCTAATGCGGGGCTCAAACTCACGAACTGTGAGATCACGACCTGGGCCGAAATCAATAGTGAGACACTTAACCAACTGAGCCACCCAGGCGCCCCCACCCCATCACTTTTGTGTCTCTGATAAGCTCCTCTGTATTCTGGGAATTTATGTTTTGTACGTATATATGTTAAATGTACAAAAGTTGATTAGTACAACAGATGTCAAGCCCCATTCATTCTGAGCTTCTGGCATATTCTTGTGTTGCTTCAGGGGGACACGCAATCCCACAGTGTACGGGACCCACAGGTATCTCTATCTCACCTTTCTCTCCCAACTTCAGGCCATATTTTAGCGTTTAATTTTAACAGTTTAACTTATTATTTTTCCCCGTTTTGGTTAATAGTTTTGTGACCAGTTTATTGGGGAAAAAATGTCTTTCTACTCCATGGCCGTGCAGACACTATTCTGTTTCCTTCCTTCTCCTCTCTCATATGAGTACAATGCATCCCACACTGACCCAGCTCCCTCTAATAAAAAGGTCATGCTTCGCCACTGTGCTCAACGTGCACCTTTGTCTAAAATCAATTGGCCATATATGGGTGGGTCTGTTTCTGAACTTTCTATTTTATTTCAAGGATATATCCTTAATCTATCCTTTACCAACACTGTACTGTCTTAATTGCTATCCTTTATGACAAATAATGACATCTCATAGTGTTAGTCTCCTAACATTGTATTCTTTTTTTTTTTTTTTTTTTTTTTACATTTATTTATTGTCGAGAGACAGAGTGAGACAGAGCACAAGCGGGGGAGGGACAGAGAAAGAAGGAGACAGAATCTGAAGCAGGCTCCAGGCTCCGAGCAAGCATTCAGCACAGAGCCGGACGCGGAGCTAGAACCCACAAACGGTGAGATCATGACCTGAGCCGAAATCGGTCACTTAACCGACTGAGCCACCCAGGCGCCCCTAGCATTGTATTCTTCAAGATCATCTTGGTTATTCTTGTCTCTTTGCATTTTCACATAAAATTTAGAATGAGTTTGTCATTTTCCACAGGCATACGCAGACACACACATACACACATACATGAAAAAATTGGCTGGGATATTGATTAGGGTTTTTTAAATGTATAGATCCACTTGGGAAAATGGGTATCTTTATGATAGTGAGTCTTCAAATCCATAAATATAGTCTCTACATATATTTATATATCTTAATGTAATTTGTATATAGAAACGTGTATACCGTATATAACATATAATATAATATGTAATACATACTATATAATATATATAATTTAGAAGCATATATATATACAGCATATAATAAACTATATTATACATGCACTATTTTGTGGTTATTAATGTAGTAGTCTCATGCATCTTAGACTTATCTTTAGGCACTTGATAATTTTGACTCAATCTTAGTTCATATTATTACTTTTTTGAGAGAGGGAGAGAAAAAACAAAAAACAACTCATGCGTGCCAGCAGGGGAGAGGCAGAGAGATAGGGGAGAGAGAGAATGTTAAGCAGACCCCACACCCAGAGCATAGCCCAACTCGGGCTCCATCTCATGACCGTGAAATCATGATTTGAGCCAAAATCAAGAGTTGGACGCTGAACCGACTGAGCCATCCAGGCACCCCATAGTTCATATTATTTTTAACATTATAATTTCTATTCCTTTATTATACATGATAGATGCATAGATACGAACATAGATAGATAACTGTTGAATGTATATTCAGCAACTTTATTAGCAGCCATTTTGAACACCTGATCCACGCTCGTTGCTAGGAATGGGCAGAGTGAAATGTGCATTTTGTACCCCCTTTCCTTGAGCAGCTCCCAATTCAGGTGGAGAGATGCTTCATGTGAGAAATTAGTCCTGGAAGGAGCCACCGAATTACACAGACCCTGCATTCAGGGGACAGACACTTCATTGATGACTTACTTCAGTTTTATTCCAGCTAGGCGAATGTCACTGTCTCGATTTGATACCTGCTTCCTAGCTCCTCTCCCATTTGGATTATCATGGTTAGTCAAATAGCATGGTTTTCATGCTAATGTGTTATTTCATTATCCTTTTACACAGAATGTAAACTGACCAAGAGCAGCTATAATATGTTTACTGCTCTATCCCTAGTACCTAGAAGAGTGTCTGGTAAGTGAAAATGCTCAATAAATATTTATCTTTGCTTATCGTATATTTACCCCTTTCCTTTAAAAATGGTCTTCTTTTATCCTTACACTTTTGGTAAAGAGTACACGAAGATTTGAAACAAAACAAAAACTTCTTTGCTTCCATATTGTGTTCCAGTGTCACATCTCTATGAAATCTTACTCTGAATTCAGCAATTAGAACTCGGAACTATGTCTTTTGGCCCTCACTCTCTTCTTCCTGGTGCTAAATTCCAGTAAAAATATATCTAAACCTCTATCTCCTCTCTCTTTGCTGGGAGAGACACTATCTTATTTATTTTCACTTCCTAACTGCCTAAGCTGGTAGCTGATCCACAGTAATTTATTTTTCATTAAAAAGTAAATAATTGAAAGAATAAATGAGTAAGTGAAAAAATGAAATCAAGGGTCACACACATAGTAAGAGTTAAGACAAAAGCCTGTGGTAACCAGCTGACGTCCACACAGTCAGATGCCAGCAAGTCAGGTAGACATTCTAATTCAGGGTCCCAAAGAGCCCCCTTAACTGAAACCAGATTTCATTGCCTTGGGTTACTAGGAACTTCATTTACACTTGTCTGACGTCTAGCTTCCAGAGGAATCCATCAGATTACTGTTTCTAAGCGATCGCATCAATGTTGTTCTTGGTCAGACGCAAGTTCCCAGCCCCTGTCCGCTCTTCCACGATGGGGACGTGGGCTCGGTGATGTGTGGATACAGTAATAACAAAATATAAAAGTATTGACTTCAATCACAGCCAACATTCCTGAGTCAGTGCAATTATAATGAACATTTTTCCCCAAAGTAATTTCTACTTCTCACAACAAACCTGTGACGTAACAGGTCAAAGTTTTTTTTCATCCTGGGTGGGGACTGAGATGGTGAGGAACCTTGAGACTGGTCTCCCAAGGGGCACTGATCAAAGGCAGATCTATCTCTCACCCATCCCCTCACTGCAGAGAGATTTTGATAAAATATATCAGTCACTCCCCATACATGATTACTACCCCACATAAAAACCAGTTTAGTTAGGAACCAGTTTCCTCATTTTATGGCTGAGAGGATTGGTACTAAAAGAGGTGAGGCCATCCATCAGCATGGTGTAATGCCATTTAGTGCAGTGAAATTTGAACTCAGGTTTGGATGATGCCAAAAACTGCCCTTTTTATGAGACCCTGATACTGCCTCCCTGTGACAGAAACATACAATTACTCATCAAGTTTTTTTTTTTTTTTAATATCTTACACTTTAAATCAGGAGAATCGCATTCCAATATTTTGAATAATTAATAACAGGGCGACGAACGTATTCTACTAGAATGTGAAATAAGTGTTATTTTATTACTAATACTTATCATTTACACTGTCTGACTCAGTAAGCACATCTCACATTTGTTCCTTACTGCTTGCATAATATTTTATAGCATAATTATAAGTTAATCATAACTCAGACTTATTAAAAACTGGTAAGCCCTCGCTGTTGATGTGGTTACTTTCCCCCCTAGTTATTTGGATCTTAAGTCTTTCTGTCCATTCAAAACAATTTGCAATCTCCTTCCTTAGGGCGAATTCATGACCTTTTAACACATGGGCAAAAATCTACAAATACCGGAGACAATCAATGCGATGTTCCCTCTTTAACGGTATAGTTCAAGTCTCTGTCCAAAAGTTTCGAGGAGGTAGAAAATGTCTTTTTTGGTAGATGACTTTTGCTGAGGTAATGCCCACCTGTCTTATACATGAATAAGGCAGATGGCACCAAATAGTGTACCGATTTATAAAGAACCCCTGGCTACCTGACTGCTTCCTTCTGGTGTAGGTCTTTTTGTCTGACATCCTATAGTACTTCATCTCTGCCTTTCTTGTAACGCCTTCCCTTGCCACCTCCCCTAATGGTTATGTGTGTGTAGTGTGCATTGAGCATACACAACAGATGGAGAAGACTGACTTGAATTTAAACAGTTTCAGCTGTCTGCATGATCTTAGGCAAAGAAGTTATCACTGAACCTTTGTAAACTCATAGACTCATTTAGAAATTAAGAGTTGCCATGTGAACTAAAGGCTTTAACATGTTTGTATTTATTTCTGGAAACTAATAAATGATTCTCATATTCCCCACTAAGCTGTAAATTAATTGGTGACTGAAACTGACATATTCATTATTATCTTTGCACCTCCCACAATTACCAGGGAGGCGGAAGGAAGTTGATTACAATTATGAAGAGAAGGCTAATAGAGTTCACTTAGTTACTCTGCTTGGAATAACGAAGTCATCTCAACATCACATCCTCAGATTGTCTTTTAACAAATTATACCTGTTCTTCAAAAGTCAGTGCAAAAGTTATGTATATCCATATCCCTTTCATCCAACTGGGGGTGATCTTGATGCAAGTAACACATCTCCTATGCCTATAGTTGGGATTTATTTCTTTCAACCCTTAATTATACATTTGAATTCACAATTTATTCTTCTACTAGGTATCCCAGTGGCTAAGCGTAGCCTCATGGGATTAACTCCTTTACACTCAGGTTGGACATTAGTAAATGGCAGGGTAGTTCCAATGGACACTCTACCTATAACATCAAAGACCTGAGGCAGAAAAATAAGGCATCTGGCTTAGGCTCTATGAATGTGCATCTAGTAGAGGCTCTTGAATTTGAGAGTTGATGGCTTTCATCAGTTTTGGAAAATGGCAGCCATTATCTCTTCAAATATGGCTCCCATCCCTGTATCTGCTTCTCTCTTTCTGGAGGGTCAATATATTGGTTCATCTGGATCCTGCAAAGCTCTATCACTAAACTTTTATTTCACAGGTTGTTTTTTATTTGTTTTGTTGTTTATTTTTGTTTTGTTTTTGGTTGGGTTTGGTTTTTCTCTTTGTGGTTCAATTTAATGTTTTCTCCTGATCTCACTTCAGGTTCACTAAACCTGACTTCTACTGTGGCCAATCTGTTGATAAACCCATTCAATAAATTCTTAATTTCAGATATTGCATAATCTTCAACTATGAAATATTTATTTGATGTTTAAAATGGTTTTCAGCTTTCTTTTAGAATATTTATTTTTTTATGTTTATTTATTTTGAGAGAGAGAAAGAGCATGAGTGGGGGAGAGGCAGGGAGAGAGGAAGAGAGAGAATCCCAAGCAGGCTCTACATTGCCACCGGGGAGCCTGATGTGGGGCTTAATCCCATGAACCATGAGATCATGACCGGAGCTGAAATCAAGAGTTGCACGCTTAGCCAGCTGAGCCACCTGGTGCCCCAAAATGTTTTTCAGTTTTCTGTTGAAATTGCCACCTTTTCATCTATTTTCCTTTCATTCCCTCTACTTTATTTCAAATCATTCCAGGTATGTATGTATGTATGTATGTATGTATTTATTTATTTAGAAAGAGAGCGTGAGCTTGAGCAGGGGAGAGGGGCAGAGGATGAGAGAGAGAGAATCTTAAGCAGGCTCCAGGCTCAGAGTGGAGCCCAACGTGGGTCTCAATCCCATGACCCTGGGATCATGACCTGGGCTGAAACTGAGAGTTAGATGTTCAACTGACTGAGCTACCCAGGCACCCTGCTTTATTTATTTATTTCAATGTTTATTTATTTATTTTGAGACAGAGAGAAAGAGAGAGAGAGAGAGCACATGCACACGTGAGCACAAGTGGGGAAGGGGCAGAAAGGGAGAGAGAATCCCAAGCAGTGCCCCTCATTCCAGTAAGTTGGAAGTCTTGTCTGACAATGCCAATATGAGGATTACCTGGGGGTTTGCTTCCGTTTTTTGTATTTGTTACTCTTCATTATCTATCAGAAAGCTGTGCCTCCTCATGCATCTGGTTAGTTTTTATTATATTTTTATTACATATCAGGCAAGTGTATAAAAGAACCACAGAGGACCTTGATGATATGTTTTTCGTTTAGACTTTTCCTCTCTTCTGTAAGTTTGTAGAGTGAGAGACTGATCCCCACCATACCATTATGCATCGAGATGGGATGGAGTGGTTTTGCATTTTTCATCAGACTTCTGAGTTCTTGTTCATTTGTATTCTTCAGGTGATAGCCTTCTCAGCTTTTTTATTAAGGATCTGGATGCCTTTTGCTTCCTGAGCCCTGGGATCCCTGTCTTAGGGAGGTTTTAACCTAGGTCTTTAACTTTCCCCCAGTTTCAAAATCTTGCAAATAGTTTGAGAGGGAGATTAGTTTTGTTCAATGTAGGCCCCTCCCTCTTCTAAGCCCTCTGCCTTCCTGGCTCATTCCCCCGGCTTCCCACATCACGAATGGATTTATTCTGCACATGTCCTATGGGAAGACTTCAACTTTCATTAAAGACTTCTCTACTGTCCAGTCTGTTTCAGTTAATACTGCACAGCAGCCAGAAGCCCTCTCTACCCCAACAGGATCACCCAGCACGGTCCATGTCAGATTCTCAGCCTGAGCTCGGTCTCTAAATGGCTCCAGAGGTAAATGGTTTAAGAAAACCAGTTTACCTGAGAAGGGTGTTTTCCTCTCTTGGATTTTTTTAAAAAATCTTTTTATATTGAGATCGTTTTCTGCTTACAAGAGAGTTATAAAAATAGCATAGATAATTTCCATATCCTCATTACCACATATCACCATAGACCATCACATTTAATAAAGTAATCATAGTGTAATACTATTACCTAAAGTACAGACCTTTTTTGGGGGGGCGTGGTGGTTCATCAGTTTTCTACTAATGCCCTTTTTCTGATTCTGGACCCCACAGTGAATTGTGTTGTCATGATTCCTTTATCTCCTCCAATTTGTCATAGTTCCTCAGTCTTTCCTTGCCTTTATTCTTTCAATAGCTCTGAAGATATCTGTTCAGACATTTTTTTAGGATGTCCCTAACTTTTTTTTTTCTGTTGCTTTTGCATGATTCATCTGGGGTTATGGGTTCGGGGAGGAATATCAGAGAAAAGAGGTGCCCTCCTCATCACTGCATACCTGATGGCGGGTTAGGCACGTGACATCAACGTGATTTACACTGTTGATAATAACCTTGATCATTTGGTGATGGTAGTATAAGCTGGGACAGAGCCAGGAAATGCATAGGTGTGTACTTACCCGTGTATATACACACAAACACATGCACACACCTGTAATTAGTTCTCTATGGATCTATGTATGTATGTAACTATCCATCTGTCAATCAGAATAAACATGAGTTTGTACTGATCTTTCTCATTCTGATCCAACACCACAGGGTTCATTCTACCTTCTCCCTTGTCTATTTGTAACTTCTTAATCTGACAGCAGGCAAACTGGATCTCATAATTTGCAATTTGTTTATTTATTTGTTCATCCCTTATTTGTATGCAGGTAATATAGTTTTAGAATCAATAATCTGTACTCCTGTGAGAAACAAATTTGCCAACTGGAGTACTGTTTACATACAAAGTTACTTTGGTCTTTACTCTTACAGTTTCCAGTGGAAAAATTATTTTTCAATGTTACTTAGGTTATCCCCTTTCTTTCCCTCCCCTTCCAGCATGGTTATGTGACTCATTTGGAATACAAATGGACTCATTTGTCCTCTCTCTTTTTCCAAGTCCAAGTTGATTTCTGCTTTCACATACTTAGAATAAAATCCACCTTTTTTGTGGTGTGGCAGGTGGCCTCTAACGTCACCCCCATGATCCCTCTTCCTGACATTGGTCCTCTGTACTCCCTTATGGGAGCTTGACTGTGAGCTGAAATTATTGGCTCACTGCTGATAAACAGCCTGGCAGAAGCAGCAGAGACTGGGCTACTAGAAAGCTGTGGTTTCTTTCTTGGGTGCGGTCTCTCAACCTCTCTCTCTGAGTCCTCGCTCTGGGGGAAGCCAGCTCCCATGTTGTCAGTAGCCCTACCAAGTTCTCCATATGGCAATGAACTGAATTTCTAGTCAATAGCCAGTGAAGACTGAGGCTTGGCAAGAATCATGTGGAGAGTAAGTTTATTTTATTTATTTTATTTTTTAGTTTTTTAATGGTTTTTTTTTGAGGGAGAGAGAGAGAGATAGAGAGAGACAAACAGAGTGCAAGTGGGGAAGGGGCAGAGAGAGAGAGGGAGACACAGAATCTGAAGCAGGCTCCAGACTCTGAGCTGTCAGCACAGAGCCCGGCATGGGGCTCAAACTCGTGAACCACGAGATCATGACCTGAGCTGAAGTTGGATGCTTAACTAGGTGCCCTAAGAGAGATTAGGTAAGTTTAGAAATTGTATTCTTGTGCCCTACTCCATCCCTACAACAGCCACCTGTGTTTGTAGGAAACATATTGATATCAGGAAATGACAGAAGCGAATAATAATACCACCTAATATTATTATAATAGGTAATATTTGGTTGCTCTAAAGATCAAGATTATATGGCATGAGAGAATGTATGTAAAATGCTTAACATAGGGTAAGATGGCATTAATAATAAATGTTAGCTGTCAAAAACAATACCTTTCACTAATTTAACAGTTATGTGTACCAGGCGCTTTGATAAGCTTGTTGATACAGAACTGGGAATATAGCTGGAATTAGATAACCCTGCCCCTCCTTATGTCTCTAAAAGTCTGGTTGAAGAGCTAGAAAGTAAATAATTACGAAAAATGTTATTGAGTGCTATGAGAAGTAAACCACAGGATGCTTATCATTAAATTATTATTTAATAGTCAGTCCCTGAGTGATTACAGAAAAGTTCAGCTAGCTGGTAGGTACCCGTTGTCTCGTTATACACGAAAGTGTGCATTGTTTCTGAGCTGTGCTCTGAGACGCAGGGCTTCTCTCTTCTGGGATGGTGAGGGCTGGCTCATGGGGAAAGGTGGAAAGGTGATGGAGACAAACTCTCCTCAAAGGAGCTCACAGCTTACAGGGGGAGACAGAAAGATAATAGGCACCGAGGCAACTTTACAGCAAAATTGTCGCAAACAGTAATAGCTTAAATGTGGAGAACTACAAACTGTGAGTTTGGGGACAATTCCTGTAAGTCGGTTGTAAGTCAAGAAACCACAGGACCCTTTTTTTGTTGTTCGACTTGCAAAGTGAAAGAAAAAAATGTTCAAGTGTGTTCTTTTGAAGAAGGACCGGAAGTATATACAATTTTTACTTAAAATGTTTAATGTTGTGAAGCAATTTTTTTTTTTTTTTTGCTACGTGAAGTGGAAATTTTCAGGCACTCAAAAAACTTGCCCTGTGTGGAACTCTGGGCTGCTTCATAAGTGAAGGTTTGCTCCATTGTTTAGGATGACAACTTATCCAGTTTGCCCAGGACCATCCTGGTTTTAAAACGGCTAGTCTCCCATGCTGAGAATCCCAACAAATCCAGAGCTGCTGGATGTACCTTCCGCTGCATTTGGAAAATCTCAAGTAAAGAATTCTCTATGATACAAAACGACATGATATGGAGAGATTCTATCTAGGGGAAGAAAATAAGACTACCATAAGTCTGTCTTCACTCCAAGACCTCTGGGAGTAGATAAACTCACAGATCAGAATGAAACGTCATTGTCCAGAGAGTTACCAAACCATTCTGAAAATGGAAGAATTCTCCAGAGAGAATCTCTGCAGAAAAGAAATGAGAGCTCCTGATGTTTTCCCTTCTGAAACGCAAATTGAACTTTTTTTTTGCCAAAACAGTATACATTCCATTTTTGTCAACATGAGAGCATCTACTTATGATAGGAATTGCTTTTAAAAGTTTGTTTGGCTCATATTTTTATCTTTCTCTTTCATTGGTCTTTCTGTAACTATGTTTAAGACATATTTTTAAAATACTGTATTTTCCAAACAATAAACACCAATAAATGTTGAGGAGACAATGAATGGAAAGCAGAGAAATTTAAAAATATGAATGAACGAGGGGCGCCTGGGTGGCTCGGTCGGTTAAGCGTCCGACTTCGGCTCAGGTCATGATCTCACGGTCCGTGGGTTCGAGCCCCGCGTCGGGCTCTGTGCTGACAGCTCAGAGCCTGGAGCCTGCTTCAGATCCTGTGTCTCCCTCTCTCTGTGACCCTCCCCCATTCATGCTCTGTCTCTCTCTGTCTCAAAAATAAATAAACGTTAAAAAAAAATTTTTTTTTTAAATAAAAATAAAAATATGAACGAACGAATGAACGAACGAATGAATGAATGAATGAAAAATGCATCCCATGGGCTTTGGGATAATTGTGGCTGTTTTCATCTTGACAAAAAAATGTATTACTAGGTTAACAAAAAAACACATGCAGTTTGAATTATTTTGAAAAAAATCTCTCATTATGAACAGATTATATTAAAATTCTTTGATGTTAAAAGATGGCACATCCATGGGATGGACAGCTTTGTGACTATTAAGATGAGCAGCCTTTAGGTAATTGAGATACTATTGATAATATGACTAAAATTATTCCAGTTGGTTCCACGGATATGTCAATGAAGCAAAAATCAGGAGATTATTCACCCATGGAGCAGTGTTCTTGTTCTGTCTGATACTCTACCCTTTGGCCCAGTCTGTCTTAATACAAATTCATCATTCACCCACTCATTTGATTGGCATTCTCATTCTCTTTATTGCCATCCTGAGAAAAGGTTATGCGGTGGGAATTCTACCTTTGCTATTTATCAACTGGGTAACCCTAAATAAGTTAGCATTCCCAAGACCCTATATGGATAGAAAATCAATACATAATTTGTAAGTTTCAGGCTTTCCTGAGGTTTAATAAAATATTTCCCATTTGCAAATACTACTCTTCATGATTGGAATTTTCTTTATTTTAATGTTTATTTATTTATTTTTGAGAGAGAGAGCATATTCGTGTGAGCGGGAAGGGCAGGGAGAGGGAGAGAGAATCCCAAGCAGACTCCACACTGTCAGGGCAGAGCCTGACGTGGGGCTCCATCTCACAAATGGTGAGATCATGACCTGAGCTGCAATCAAGAATCAGACACTTAACCGACTGAGCCACCCAGGCACCCCTGTGATTTGAATGTTCTTAATCATCACTCTTGATTTCTAATGAAGATTCTCATTACACTCATGTGTCACCATTTTAAGATAAATCTGTCATATTTTGTTACAAAATAAACGTACGTTAAAATATGTGCCACGGTACCTTCGTTCCTCACGTGTCGTGGGTACCTCTTAATACTCCCATTTTTCTTTTTTCCTTTAAAGCTTTCATTTCTTACTCTTTCGCCTCCTTATTCTTCTCCCTTTTCTCTACCCCATATTTTCTTCCCTTCTCTCGTTCTTTGTAGTAACTATGTACTTCCCATCATAGTGAATTTAAAGATGACCAGAAATGAATCCTGCTCTCAAGAAGCTGATAATCTAATATTGGCCTTTAAACATATACCTACCAATTTATTTTACTTGGGAGAAGTGACTTCAGAGACATATGGATATAGTGCCATGCCTCTTCTGGCCACAGAAATGAGAAGAGTTTTAATGGAGTAGAGACATAGGAAGGGCAGTGAGAGATTGAATATGAAGTGATACCATTATCTGTCTCTTCTGTCATCTTCAAAGTGTAAAACCAATGGCTTTGAGTGGCCCTGGGGTTCCAAAGGTGGGGAGTTTAGAGAACGCCCATCCCTTCAGCTGGAAAAATCTTCAGAAGTAGGTCCTACCAACAATACTAGTCATGAAGAGTAGAACTTACCTTGCTATGGCTGAACATTGAAATAAACCTCATGGTTTGTGAGGTTTGGTTGGAGAGGAGAAAAAATAGCAACAAAGTAAGTAACACTGTGGAGGTAAGAAGGCCAGCTGAGAGATTGGTGGTCACTCCAATTACACCACATCGACTTGAATCCCCTTACATACAGGATGTGGAGGAGATCTCTTAAAAAAATCCAAAGACAATGGTGGCTCATTGCTAAGTGTCCTTTCACCCCTCCCTTCTAACTTCTGAAATAGGAAGACATAATTGAGGGTATGCAAGGCAATGTTTTAAGTGAAATTGCTCTCAAAATTCTGGAGATGGAATTGGGAAAGATTAAATATATTAACAAAAGCTTAAATGTTAGTGGCTTTGAGATCTCAGAAACCCAGTTGCATAGGACTCCTCACGACCTGTTCCACCAGCCGTGCTAAACTGAGAAACAGAAGCTGTGGACCAAATACACCTTCATAGGTATTTGTTTTGTTTTGTTTTTTGTGTTTCAAGTGTTTTGTTTTTTAAATTCCAGTTAGTTACCATTCAGGGTAGTACTTCCAAGTGTAGAATTTAGTGATTCATCATTGACACAACACCCAGTGCTCATCACAAGTGCCCTCCTTAATCCCCATCACCCATTTAACCCATCCCCCTGCCCACCTCCCCTCCTGTTTGTTCTCTGTAGTTAAGAGTCGGTTTTATGGTTTGGCTGTCTCTTCTTTCCCCTGTGTTCATCTGTTTTGTTTCCTAAATTCCACATACGAGTGATACCATAGGATGTTTGCCTTTCTCTGACAGACTTATTTCACTTAGCGTAATACCCTCTAGCTCCATTCACATCATTGGAAATGGTAAGATTTCACTGTTTATTGCTGAGTGATATTCCATTTTATGTACACCACATCATCTCTATCCATTCATCAATTGATGGACATTGGGGCTCTTTCCATAATTTGACTCTAGTTGGTAATACTGCTATAAACATTGGGGTTCATGCATCCCTTTGAATAGGTATGTTTGTATCCTTTGGATAAATGCCTAGTAGTGCAATTTCTGGGTGGTAGGGTAATTCTATTTTTAACCTTGTGAAGAATCTCCATACTGTTCTCCAGAGAGGTTGCACCAGTTTGCATTCCCACCAACAGTGTAGGAGGGTTCCCCTTTCTCCACATCCTCGCCAACACCTATTGTTTCCTGTGTTGTTAATTTTAGCCATTCTGACAAGTGTGAGGTGGTATCTCATTGTAGTTTTGATTTGTATTTCCCTGATGATGAGTGATGTTGAGCTTTTTCTAATGTGTCTGTTGGCCATCAGGATGTCTTCTTTGGAAAAGCATCTATTCATATCCTCTGCCCATTCTTTAAACTGGATTATTTGGTTTTTGGGTGTTGAGTTTGGTAAGTTCTTTATAGGTTGTGGATACTAACCCTTAATCAGGTTTGTCATTTGCAAGTATCTTCTCCCATCCCGAAGGTTGCCTTTTAGTTTTATTGATTGATTCCTTCACTGTGCAGAAGGTTTTTATCTTGATGAGGTCCCAGTAGTTCATTTTTGCTTTTATTTCCCTTGCCTCCGGAGACATGTCAAGTAAGAGGTTGCTGCGACCAAGGTCAAGAGGTTGCGCCTGTTTTCTCCTGCAGGATTTTGATGGTTTCCTGTTTCACATTTAGTTCTCTCATCCATTTTGAATTCATCTTTGTGTATGGTGTAAGAAAGTGGTCCAGTTTCATTCTTTCGCATGTTGCTGTTCCTCATAAGTTTTAATCTGCCAGTTGCACCCGTGACTAGAGAAAGACCTCATCTGTGTAGAGAGGATTCTGGCACTAATGGATGTAATGGGTCAGAGTTTTCTGACTATTTTGGCACTAATTTAATTTTTGCCTCGTAACAGCTCATAGAGAGAGAAAAAAAGATCAGTACTCTAATTTTGGGGGGCCTAGAAAACTACCTTCCCTAACCCTACATCTTCTAATTTTTTTGTCTATTAGCTTTTTTTTCTTTCCTGCAGGATTCAATTTATGTCCACCTTCCCTGGCCTCCCCAGATGGAATGAGGTGCCTTGGCACATGCTTTTACGACATGTTACACCTCTCACTTATTGTGCTCGTTCCAGCTTTAACACATTTACAACTTGCAAATGTTTTTCTTAAAGATGTGACTTCCTTACTTGAACAGGAACCACATGTACCTAAACAGGAATTACATTTGTCTTATTCCGCATTGCAGTGCCTATCACAAAGCCTGCCATATAGTCGGTGCTCTAAAATATTACTTTAGGATAAATAAATGAATCATGAATCAGTTAAATTTACAACAAAGGAGAATTGATATTCAGAGAGCTGAAGAGTATATTCGAAGTCACGCTCAGAAAATGTGAGAAGGCCATGCTGGCACCCACATTTTCTTTTCCAGATTCCAGTGTTTTACCTAATACCCTTTTGTGTTCTTCAATATAAAGTAGAAAAGACAGTACATGGGCGAAAATATATAGAAACACGTATTATAATTTCAGAGAAATGAAGAGAATTTTTAAGACATGTGTGTCTGAGAATATGCTCAATACTGAAACTCCCAAGCTTAGTTTCTAGTTTCTTCTACTTCCTGAACCAAGCTTCACAAAAGCAATTATCACATAATTTGTTGATTTCCTTCCCAAGTGAGTGTTTGCCAAACACTCCCCATCAAACATTTCATATGCATTAAATATTTATGCCCAATCTGTTACATAGAAAATTTGAGTATATACTTTGCTTTTAGAATTAATTTATTTCTAATTTTTTAATGCAATGTAATTAGCTGAATTGCTCTTAGAATATAATCACTTGTTATATATTTGAATAAGTTAATCATGGTTTTGTGGAACTGTGACTGGTTTATAATTATCTAGGTGCCTGAAATGTTCTTTTTGGCTAAAAGAGTATGATCAAACTTAGTGGCCACTTAAATGGAATCACATTAAACATGACTTTATGCAAAGAGTCACTCTTGGAGAACGCACGTTGTTTCTCTATTTATGTCAATCAAAAATGAAAGTGGGAGCTTTTGAAGGAAATTCGTCAGACCATGTCACATTTGTAGGTGAGGCAGTGTGACTGATAATGATCTCAAAGACTGGGAGGCAGAATGCACTGTGTGACCTTGGTCAAGGTTATTAAGATTGTGCAGCCTTGGTTTCCTTATGTTGGAATGATCACATTAGACTAGCTAGTCTGTAAAGAACTTCCTTAGTTTCACTCTGCACATTTTGTGATCTTTAAAAATAGATCATGTACTAAACAGGGTCTAATAACATTAATGATGACCCTTCATATTTGCACAAAGGTAATGCTTTCCTACTAGATTTTCACAACAAGGCCAGAAGGAATTATATTATTACCTCCAATTTACAGCTTAGGGAGAGAATCGAGGTTGAAAGATCAGGTCAGTGCCTGATGGCTCACAGTTCTAAACATTATTGGACAGAGAGGCCGTATCTCTCTATTTTTATTGTGGCCTCACTGAAGCTCAGAAATTAGCCCTTTCATTTCTGACCTTATTGTGGCATGTAATTTATCTGAACTACATCAGGTAATTGTCTGGTATACCTTTCCCCATTCAGATTTAGTCTACAGGGTACCCTTTAAGACTCTCAAATCCAACCAGGAATCTGGGCTGCATCTACGGGCACACTATCAATGGCCCTGCCTTCTTGATTCTCCAGGCGGGCAGAGTGGGGGAGGGGCTGCATGACTACGGAGAGGTGGGTGATGGGGAGGCCTTTGTCCTGGGGTCAGTCCTGCCTACCATTTGCATTGAATTCCTTAATCGATCTGAGAACAATTAAAGGAGCCCAGGGTGGAGAAGCTTTGAGGCAGGACATATTTGCTGGTACATTCATAGTGGAACTAATACTAAGATACTAATAGAATTTTGATGTGACTCCAAATCTGTCACAGATAGGATATAACATCTTAGCAAATCATTTATCTATTCAATCATCAAATAATTACCACTCATAATGATAACAAGGATACAATGAATGGTTATTATACTGCTACTTTTTTGTTATTTTCTACATGCCAAACAATATGCTAAGCAATTTTATATCCACCATTGCACTTAATTCTTCAGATTTCCCTGTCACAAAGGTATCATTTTACCAATTTTATAGATGGACTAAAACCAAGACTAAGACTAAATTTATGTGGCTGAATACTTTCTATGCTCAAGTTAGTGGTTCTAATCCTGGCTATACATTACAGTCATTCTGAAACTTAAAAAAATATTATGTCCCACCTCAAGAAATTTTTATTTAAATAACCCACTGAGTGCAATAATGGCATTTTAAATGTTCATTATATTATACAACCAGGTGGGAAGCTAATGTGTTTAGATGCTAGTTAAGCAAAGAAAGAGGAATTGATTTCAAAGTGGTTTGAGCATTACAGAGAAATGCCATAGAAAACCATCAGTAGAGTATTACAAGCCCAGTAATAGTGATGTGCAAATACTGCATTGGAAGAAAGAGTGGCAATGTCATTTGCACAGTGTATCTAATCTCGGTCTTTCTCTCACCTGTAAATGAGGATCAAAATACCTGTTCCCCAAGGTGGTTGGGAGATTAAGTTGGAGACCGTATGTTGAGGATCCTTAGCAGTTAGGCTGGCACATAGTAAGTGACTAAAAATGGATTTTCCCTTCTATCTTTACAAAGTGCTCTGGGAGCCCCCATTTTCCATCGGTGAAATAGTGATCCTAATACTGCCCTTACACGTTCCTCTGAGGATCAAGCAAGACTGGACAGTTGAGCCTTGAACAATGCAAGGAGGTTAGGGATACCCACCCCACAATGAAGTTGAAAATCTGCATATAACTTTTGACTCCCCAAAGACTTAAGTACTAATAGCCTACTATTAACCAGGAGCCTTATGGATAACTAAAACAACCAATTATCACATATTTGTATTAATATACATACACATATGTATTATATACTATATTCTTACAATAAAATAAGCCAGGGAAAAAGAAAATGTTATTAAGAAAATCATAAGGAAGAGAAAATATATTTTCAGTACTATACTGTATTTATCAAAATGAAAATTTCATGTAAGTGGACCAGTGCAGTTCAAAACAATATTCAAGGTTATCAACTATAGATGTGAAAAGGGTTTTACAAAATGCACCAAACAAATGCAAATTGTTCTTATGATTCTAAATGTATAAGCTGGCTGACATATAAGATCTTTCTCCATGAAGCCAATTTCCCTGTCATCCCCAGCCACCTTGTGAGGGCCTTGTTTCGAGGTGTATTGTGGTATTTATAAAAATATATTCTCTAAAGGTGCCTGGGTAACCCAATAGGTTGAACGTCCAACTCTTGATTTTAGCTCAGGTCATGAGCTCATGGTCATGAGATTGTCCCGCATCAGGCTCCACACTAGGTGTGGAGCCTGCTTGAGATTCTCTCTCTCTCCCTCTGTTCCTCCCCTACTTGTGCACTCTCTCTCTCTCTCTAAAATAAAAATAATAATAATTAATTAATTAGTTAATTAAAAATATATTCTCTTGGAACCTCCAGAACTATGTTTGTGCATCTGGCTTCTTGCCTTGAAATATCCATGTACAGTCAAAATAAGGGCAGCAGGGCTGGACTTGATGGTTATGTTTTGGAGGTGGAGTAAATCAGAACCTGGGAAGTTCTCTCTCTACTTATTGTAGTTGTTTTTTTTTTTTTCCTTTTCTCTTTCTTTCTTTCTTTTTCTTTTTCTCTTTCTTTCCACTTTCAATGATTCTTCCTTTTCCACCCCAGCACCCTAGTAACTGAAGGCTATAGGCACGCTGACTTTCTCTTTTAAAACTGCAAAATACCAGATCTATATTCTGGAGAAGTTAGCTGACTCGAGGCAATGACCCACTTAAGTTTCATTTCATCATCCTTCCTTTTGAACTCCCCATGCCTTTTAGGAGGAAGAAGGAAAAAAAAAAACCGAAAACTCCACCATCCACAAAAAAAGACAGCACTGTTCTTTAAAATAACTCACATAAGACTGTGGATGAAGTGTAAATTACATGGAAAAAAAGGAAGAGCCTGGGCCTGGGTATCTGCATCCTGAATTTCACTCCTGTGTTTGCTATGCAGTCCCTGGTGCTCGGGAGGGTTGGGCTGGGAGGAAGAAGGATGATGGGTTAGGGAAACTCTGAATTAGCTGTCTGCAAAGGGGTGGAGTGAATCCAGAAGACGCTCTTAAACAGGCGATTGCATGGCCAAGTTAGAGCTAAGGGCTTGGTGTTTGGACCCCATGACCACAGGGCGCTCATATGTACTCTGCGTCTCTCCATGACACATCCCCTGTGAGCCAGCTTTGCAGTGGAGAACCAGACCCTAAAGCTTCTGTACCAGGTTTCTACCACTCCAGTCTGGTGAAGGACTCAGATCCATTTCCATAAGAAAACTAGTCCCAGCCTCTAGACAAACTTGGAATTTTCTACCCTTAGTAAAATGAGAACTGGCTTCCCTCTTTTGGAAATGTAAATTCTTTCATAGTTACAGCCTAATAATAATTATTTTTGAGGATGCTTTGTTATTTGTTTGAAAGAAGACAGACTTCTAAATGCTTTCTATTACTCCATCACTCACTATCTTAATGAATCTCCCTTTGCATAGATACTAGACTCTAGCCCTTCCGCGGTCTGTTGGCATTCCCACCCATGACTCCCCAAGTGTACCATTCCTTTGTGAGTATCTGCTCTCTCCAGGTGCATTCTCGTGCAGGCATGGCATGGGACAAAACAGCTCCTGGCCCCTGTCCTCAGGGAGCTTGTGTCTAGTAGAAGCAGCAAATCCTTCATGCTTCTCAGAACACAGTGCTATCGTTTGCTTTGTGTCTTATCACACCGTTCCCAACTCTCTGGAAGGGTCTCTTCCTTGTCCAGGCGTCTGCTCGTAGCAGATGAGTTTTCAGTGCCCAGTGGTCCTGGACAACATTTCTCAGTGCAGCTCTCCCAAAGACCTTTGCCCGCAGTCTCCAGGTGACAATCTTACTTATGCCAAGGGAGCACCAGGCACGACAGTTGTCATTAGTGTTTCAGTCTTCCTTTTTTTTTTTTTTAGCTTATTTCATTATTTTGAGGTGGGGAGAGCAAGTGGGGGAGGGGCAGAGAGAGACGGAGACCCAGAATCCGAAGCAGGCCCCAGGCTCCCAGCTATCAGTGCAGATCCCCATGCGGGGCTCAGGTTCACAAACCATGAGTTCATGACCTGAGCTGAAGTCGGATGCTTAACCGACTGAGCCACCCAGGCGGCCCTAATCTTCCTTTTACTTGACTGTTGTTCTCATAGCAAAGTGCTCTTTGAGGGAATGAACTATGCGTTTTGCCTTGCCCCCAGCCCAGCACAGGGCCTGCATAAGAAGTTCTGAATTACTGTGGATGAGAATCGTTAATGAATGATAAATCTATGAGTGAATGATTGTAATGACAAACACACCTTTCAAGGCAGACATTACTTAGGGAGGGTCTCATTTGCTTCCACATGTTATAAAATTGGTGCTAACTGAACACATTTATTGACGAGATCAATAGTGCATTTCCTTCTATTCAATAATTAATCCTGCGGTGAAACAGGAAGTCAAGGAAAGAAACTTAGTGTTTCTTGCTTTTGCAAAACTCTGACCACTTGCTGGATCTGAACAGTCTCAGAGAAGATGCCTCATCTTGAGCTGATCTATTATATTTCTCTGAGCTGGAGAATTCCCCTCATCAAATTTGACGTGGGGGCAGCTACGTACTTTCAGCCAATAAATTTGGGGTAATGAAAGGAGGTTAGTGGTTATTTAATAACTTTAAGGTAATTATTAAATAATGGAGTGATACTTTCCATAATTATGTATTCCTGCACTATTACAATTCCTTTTTAAGAGTTTCTTTTAATGTTTATTTGTTATTGAGAGAGAGAGAATCAGCATGAGCAGGGGAGAGGTGGAGAGAGAGGGAGACACAGAATGCGAAGCAGGCTCCAGACTCTGAGCTGTCAGCACAGAGCCTGACGTGGGGCTCGAACTCATGAACCATGAGATCATGACTTGAGCTGCAGTTGGAGGCTTAATGACTGACTGAGCCACCCAGGCTCCCCTGCAGTATTATAATCCCAATGTGAAGAGATCAGAAGAAAGCTTTACTTGGAAACTGAACGCAGTACACAACAGATTTTGGTCATTTTTGAACCTTGTCCATCTCGGTGAATGTAGAAAATGAATTCACGTTAATATTACTAAGTATAATTTCCACCATTTATTTATTGGTTGTTATGTACTTTATTGTATATCTGGTGTGCCCATATACGGCATCAACTAGTTTTCTATACTTTATCTCATGTAATTTTCAACATTAGTCTACTGCTACACGTATTACATTATCCCCATTTAGCAATGAGGAAAAAGGATGTGTCAGGCTGTTACAGAAGATCTAAGGTCACATATTTAACAGTGTAGACTGAAGATTCCAGAATGCGTGTACTTTCTACGATCAGAAGGGATCTCTGACAAATCTATGAAGTGATTACTTGTTTCCCGAAAAGGTCTATTGTCACAGAAGCGGATGCTGTTGGTGTCTAGTTAAGTCCCCTCACCTCATGCCTTCAAGAGACGCCACCCTCCTCCAAGGGCACAGGGCGAAGAGTGGAGGCATCCAGCCGTGTCTTTATCCTTAAGTTGGGAAAACTCTGAGGTTTGTCCCACCGTGTCTGCCAGCAGTTCGCAGTGGGAATCGGCTTCAGTTGCCCATGGTGACTCCCAGATAATTTTGCAAACTTTATTGACCCTTTATCTTCCCTTATCTCAGTTTCCCACTCAAGCGCTGGTAGTTCTTGAGATAAATTCACCAGTAAACTACTGTTTCTCAGATTCTTGTCTCCGAGTTTGCTTCTAGGAAATCCCAAACTGAGAAAGTAGTCTCAGATTTCTTGAGATGTCCATATATTTCACTCATTGCAGGTTAATTGACTCTCCCAGTGCTTCCATATTTCCCTCTTAAACGCTTTCCAGTTGGATCATGTGTGTCCTTGAAGCAATCCCCATTGCTTGGATTGAGTCGGGAAAATCCCAATCCTGTAATTAATACCTATTACTAGTACACGCAGGGAAATGTTGTCTGAGGCGATATTTGCTTATTTATCTGCTCTGTAGACTTTTAAAACCGTGCCCTCTTCCTAACCAGCCCGCGGGCACGTGTACAATAAAAGATTCTGTTAATTAAAATGCAGCCGGCACATTAATAAAACATCCGACGAAGAGTGTAGAGGAATCCTCCCTTTGACCGCCCCACTTCTTTGTTAGGGCAGACATTTGTTCCCCCCACGCTTTTTCTTTCCTTGATAGGCCTGTGATACTCCCTGAGATATCTAATTTGGGCTGAGGAACAGAAACACCTGAAGCCTCAGAGGGAGCTGCACCCCCTTTAGAGGAGTCAGGAATGAGAATTAGAGCATGCTTTGGGGGAGCATCTGGGTGGAACTCAGGGGAGAGAGAGAGAGAGGGTTCCTCGGGATAAGGAGTTGGAGGGATTTTATGTTTCTTCTCGCTCTGCCATATCGCTCTTCCCTTCAACTTTTGTCTCCTCTCCTCACCTTACAAAGCAGTGCCCTCTTGCCTAGCAAGACAAAGCCTATGGTCTTATAGCATGCTCTCTGAATCTCTAAAATAGGAATGATTACTCAATGCACTTGGCCAAGTATGTCTGATTCCTCCATGTAGCCTAGGGAGGGGATGTTTTATGTCATGTTCCCTCACTGCTTTCCCTCCTAGGTACTTGCTGAAGTTGCTGCAGGACTATCTTAAAATGGAAATAACCGGATCCTAAAATTACAGTCGTACAAAGTACAGGCCATTTCTTAATTCTTCCAAGAGCTTGCATGCTTCCATGTTGGGGGACATGGTGTTTGACCTTCATGGAGTAATAATACCTGTACCTTCAGAGAAGTATGACTGTTGCTCTTTATAAAAATGACTCCTACTTGCTAAGCATATCCTAAGCAATTACCATCTCATACATTTTTCATTTACTCTTCATCATAGATCAGTAACATTGGCTCTATCATTAGTCCCATTGGCACAGGAGTTGGTGTATCTTTTCAAGTTCCATCTCCATGTAAGTGGCGGGGGAAAAAATCATGAATTATTAAAAATATATCTGTGGCGGGGCACCTGGGTGGCTCAGTCAGTTAAGCGTCCGACTTGGGCTCAGGTCATGATCTCGCGGTTCGGGAGTTTGAGCCCCGCTCTGGGCTCTGTGCTGACAGCTCAGAGCCTGGAGCCTGCTTCGGATTCTGTCTCCCTCTCTCTCTGCCCCTCGCCTGCTCACACTGTCTCTCTTTCTCTCTCAAAAATAAACACTAAAAAAATTAAAAATATATGTATGTATATATATATCTGTGGTGTCCACTGTCCATGTTAAATAAAATACCCAAATTAAGTTAAATGTAAAATAACATTCGAATTCATCCTATTAGCCAGATTCTACTGCTCAGTAACCACCTGTCAATGGCTACTGTATTGGACAGCACAGATTTTCCATCACAAAAATTCTAATTGGACAGTACTGTTCTTTTTTGTTATTATTTTTTTAATGTTTATTTATTTTTGAGAGAGAGGGAGAGAGAGAGAGTGGGGGAGGGGAAGAAAGGGAGACAGAATCTGAGATGGGCTCCAGGCTGAGAGCTGTCAGCACAGAGCCCAATGTGTGGGGCTCGAACCCATAGACCGTGAGATCATGACCTGAGCCAAATTCGGGCTTAACTGACTCAGCCACGCAGGTGCCCCTGGACAGTGCTATTCTTTATGTTGACATTGGAATTGTCTATTTGGACTTTTTTTATTGTTTGAATTTTATTCTGTTGTTCTTATATTTGTGAACATTCTATGTAAGTTAGATCCTGTTTTTAATTACAAAATCATGAGCATTTTATGACAACATCAAATTTTATCCTATTTTGTGTGATTTAATATGATTATATCCTAATACACTAGCTATACAGGTTATAACTTTTTTTTTCCTTATAAATTTGAGTGAAAAGAAGATCCATGTGTAACATATTTTCATATTGGGATTATTTGAGAAGGTGGCTCAAAAAATGTTTGTCAGGGGTACCTGGGTGTCTCAGTCACTAAACATCCAGCTGGTTCACATCATGATCTCATGGTTTGTGAGTTCAAGCCCCATGTTGGGCTCTGTGTTGATGTTCAGAGGCTGGTTCCTACTTCAGATTCTGTGTCTCCTTCTCTCTCTGCCCCTCCCCCATTCTCTCTCTCTCTCTCTCTCTCTCTCTCAAAAATAAACATTATTTTTTTTTATGTTTGTCAGTTCCCAGTTGAGGTAACTTCTGAGGGGCTTCCTTAGATAATCAAAGGTGCTTTTTTTTCCTCTTCAGCCTAAGATAGAAGGTTCTCTGTGGAAAGAGTCGGGGGAGGTCTGTTTACCTGGAGCTTTGTTTCTGTGGCATCGCCTCTCTGTAACAGACCCTCCGCTCTGCTCTTTCTTCCTTACCAAGTTCAGGGGACTTGACTGAACCAAGTTCAGGGGACTTGGTTGAACATATGTTGTATGTTCCCAGTCTGCCCTTGCAGAAAGTCTTTGCAGCATATTTTTGGTATGTGATCAAATTGAACTCCCCATTTCATTTCATTCTGCAGACTCAGTCAAGGTGATTTACCTTTTAGAATCTCAGTCTCTAACACAATTCTTGAAACAGAGTAGGAGCGCAATATTATTATTATTACTATTTATATTTTTTTTTCGAGAGAGACAGAGAAAGAAGGAGAGAGGGAGAGCCCCAAGCGGGCTCCGCACCGTCAGCACAGAGCCTGACGTGGGGCTTGATCCCATGAACCCTGAGATTATGACCTGAGCTGAAATCATCAGTCACTCACTTAACTGACTGAGCCATCCAGGCAGCCCTATTATTTATACATTTTTGAAACGTGGCCTCCACTGATTTCTCCTCAACCTTACCCTGTATCTTTAAAGCTGGCGGATGCTCCCCCCTGCACAGAAATGCCCACGGCAGTCGGGCCAGCTCCCGTGGGCAGGATCCTGACTGCACTGTAACCCGGGCTCCATTATGAGCACTTTTGTTCCACCAGCTGTGCTGTCCATTACGACATGATAATGGACTTGCAGATGCTCTCGTAGCTTCTTGTAGCTTCACACCGGTTCCTTGGATCCTGCCTGTCTTGAGGGGGCTCCACTTTTTCAGTCTGTGTCTGCACCCAGGTGTTCCAGGTTACAGACCCAGCCTGAGCCCAGACCAACCATCCCCAGCCTAAACCCCCAGCCTTATCCCATCATGTTTACTCATATTCACCCAAAGAGAATTCAATTCTCCATGCATTCCCCACCATTTGCTGTCCACTTATTGAGATTTTTATAAGCCATTAATTTTATTTCCATAGAAAATATAACAGTAGGATCCCATCTCCAGACAAGAAGTTTGTTCTGCACGGAAATATTTTTTAGAAAAAGGGAATATTACACTATAAATCTGTCACATAAAAGTGATTTCCTATTTCTGTCTTAACTTGGATGCATCTGAACAAGAAATATTATCTTTCTTCTATGTATGGTATTCTCTAACTGTCCTGTTTGTATGTTTAATGAATATAGTTAATGACAAAGCCGGGGAAGGGATGACAAATGGAGGCATAGAAGGCTGGATAAAGATGCTGATAAATACAGACACCAAGAAATCCGCAAGAAAACGTAGGGCGCAGCTTGGCTTCACGTTCTTCCATTACTAGTGAGATGAGCCATTCTTTTTTCAACACTGCAGTTAGTGATTCCACACTTTCAAAGTATCCCAGCCCTGCAAAGGAGGAGAAAGGGTCACCATCCCTACTCACAAGGAGCATGAAATCTGGTGAGAGGGACAGACACAAGGACTCACTTTCCAGCACCTTCAGACACGGGAAACAGCTCAGCAAAGCACGGAGAAGAAAGGCAGAATGTATTTGAAGACCTAAACGTTGCTCAGGATTACAAAATTATAGGCAGGGAGCATAGTGCTGACAAATATAACTAAATACAGATATAAATAAATAAAGAAAATGCAGAGGGGGGAGGAGAGAGAGAAACAATCCCAGTGTTGTATCTTTTCAACTTCAACAGAATCAAAACCATTGCTTCCTCTCTAGTCTACTGTTGTATCCATGACTTATTTACATTACCAAAAATTTCCTGCCTTCATTTCTTTCCTAATTATCATTCTTTGTGGATCAGGGTTAATTCTTCTCAAAGACGAGCTCTAATCTGGACTCTTCCATTTTTCACTACCTACTACAGTTCTCTGTGTTTCTCACACCATCACATTCAGTTAAAATAGTTTAGCCTAGTGAAGTTTGGGCCTCGTAAGTTAAAGAACACACTCTAGAATGACTGTCAAAATCAGGAGCTAAACAAACAACCAAAAATCATTTTTTTTGTGGTAGTGAATGGGCTATTTACCAAATGTTTCCAGTTCTCCTAGTCGCAAGCACAAAGAAGCAGGAGACTTCTCTGCCTCCTTGGAGTGACAAATGGTCACACGACTTAAAACTCAACCCTAAGTGATACATGCCACCATGGGGAAAATATAAGGAACCATTGCTTGATTTTTCTTAGAAACCAGTAATGTTCACGATGGTGGCTGCTGGATCATCAGAGTCATTATAGAAGAGCAGACATTGAGTTTCCATGAACAATGGCATACTTCCAAGACAGCAGCAACAGCAGGAACAGCAACAACAACACCACACACACACACACACACACACACACACACACACACACACACAATGTAGGAGCTGGGGAGGAGGCATTAAGGACACAGTTATCAAAGGCTAGAGGGAAAAGAAGGCATGTTATGCAGTAGCAAACTTTTGGTGAAGCTGCTGCTTGCTCTAACTTCAAAGGCAGATGATAAACCCAATATGTCTTTAATTTTTTTGATGTTTATTTATTTTGAGAGACAGAGAGAGAGAGGGAGAGAGAGCGAATCCCAAGCAGGCTCCACACTCAGCACAGAGCCCCACTTTGAGATCATGACCTGAGCTGAAATCAAGAGTTGGACCCTCAACCGACTGAGCCACCCAGGCGCCCTCTTACACGGCTCTTTTATCATTACACACACTCCCTTCAGCCCTCTTCCCTTGACCCCTGGAAACTACTCAGGGAAGTTACCCCAGGGAAATTTCCCCTGGAAACTTACATTTCTGTAGTTTTGTCATCACAAATAAAAACATACCTTATGTAACCTGTTGGCATTGACTTTTTATTCACTCAAAATAATTCTCCAGAGGTTCATCCAAGCTGTTGCATGCACTGATATATAGTTCTTTTTTTATTTGGGTATTTATTTGCATTTCTCCGATAGCTAATCATATTGAACATTTTTTATGCCCTATCTGCCATTCGTATATCCACTTTGGGGAGCTGCCTGTTCATCTTTCGTGGTTGTTCTGAAACCCAGTTCCAATATGTGTGTGGGAGGGAGCTTTCCCACACTACCAGGAACCTGCAACGCCAGCGGGCTGTTCAACAATTAAACTCGGTTCCGACATTCTCTGCCTAGAGGTAGAGTTATATCCCAAAAGGTGACGGCTCAGTCTTTCAAGACTGCTCCCTGTGCCAGGCGCTGCAGATTCCATTCAAAAGCGTAGCTTAGTGCTTGTGATTCTGACTGTCGGCAATCGACTGGAGGCTCCCACACCCCCCCACTCTGGGTTAGTTCAGTTTTCTAGAGAGCTCCCAGAACTCAGAGAAACATTTTACTTACTGCATCATCAGTTTATTACAAAAGAACCTAACTCAGGAACAGCCAGACGGAAGAAATGCACAAAGCAAGGCATAAGGAAGGGGTTTTCGTAGAGTAAAAGGGTTTCATTTCGATGAGACCCGATATATCAGTTTTCTTCTTTGATGGATCGTGCACTTGGTGTGAAGTGTACGAATTTTCTGCCCGGCACTCTAGCCTATGACCTTTCTCTTTTCCTTGAATTTTTATTTTTTATTTTTTATTTTAGAGAGAGTGTGGGGAGAAGGGCAGAGGGAGAGAGAATCCCAACCAGTGTTCAAACTCATCTCACGACCCTGGGTCATGACCCGAGCCAAAATCAGGAGTTGGATGCTCAACTGACTAAGCCACTCAGGTGCCCCCAAAACCTTTCTCTTATGCTTATTTCTAAATATTTTAGAGTGTTTCATTTTCCATTAAGTCTATAACCTATTCTGAGTCAATTTTTGTATAGGTTGTGAGGTTTATGTTCTCCTATTTTTTTCTTTTTCTTTTCTTTCCCTTTTTTTAAAATTGCCTACAGAAATTCAATTGCTGCAGACTGTCTTCCCTTCCTGCACAGAATTGGCTTTGTGTTCATGCCTTTATCAAAAACAAGTTGAGCATATTTGTGTTGGTGTACTACTGAGTTTTTTTTTTTTTAGTTATTTTTTTAAATTTTATTTTGATTAAAGATAGTTAACATATAGCGTAGTATCAGTTTCAGGAGTAGAACTCAGTGATTTATCGCTTACATATAAACCCAGTGTTCATCCCTCAAAGTGCCGTTTATCCCATCCCCCCACCCACTTTGCCTCCATCAACCCTCTGTTCTCTGTGGTGAAGAGCCTCTTCTGGCTTTCCCGCCTCTCTGTTTCTATATTATTTTATTTTTCCTCCCCTTCCCCTATGTGCATCTGTTTTGTTTCTTAAATTCCACATGAGTGGAATCATGTATTTGTCTTTTTCTGACTGACTTATTTTGCTTAGCATAATACACTCGAAGTCCATCCACATTGTTGCAAATGGCAAGATTATGTTCTTTTTGATTGCCAAGTAATATTCCAGTGTGTATACACACACACACACACACACACACACACACCCCACGTCTTCTTTTTCCACTAATCAGTTGATGGAAATTTGGACTCTTTCTATAATTTGCTTGTTGTTGATAATGCTGCTGTAAACATTGGGGTGCATGTGCCCATTTGAATCTGCATTTTTGTATCCTTTGGATAAATTCCTAGTAGTGCAGTTGCTGGGTCATAGGGTAGTTCTATTTTTAACTTTTTGAAGCACCTCCATACTGTTTTCCAGAGTGGCTGCACCAGTTTCCATTCCCAACAGTGCAAAGGTGTTCCCCTTTCTCCACATCCTTGCTAATTAATACCTGTTGTTTCCTGAGTTGTTAACTTTAGCCACTCTGACTGGTGTCAGGTGGTATCTCATTGTGGTTTTGATTTGTATTTCCCTGATGATGAGTGATATTGAGCATCTTTGCATGGGTCTGACATCTGGATGTCTTCTTTGAAAAAGTGTTTATTCATGTCTTCTGCCCATTTCTTTACTGGCTTTTTTTTTTTTTTTGATGTTGAGTCTGATAAGTTCTTTATAGATTTTGGTGTCTTTTATTCTGTCCCATTTCACTGTGTCTGTCCCCCTCCAATATCACACTACCTTGGTTACTCTAGCTAGATTGTGAGACTTAAGAATAGGTAGAGTAATTCTTTCTACTTTATCTTTCTTTGTCGAAATGTTTTAGTTATTCCAGGGCTTGTGCCTTTCCATATAAATGTTAGAATAAGCTTGTCTATATCCTCACAGAAATTTTTGCTTGGCATTTGTTAAGAATTCTATTAAATCCGTAAATCAATTTTGTACAGAATTGAAATCTTTATGATGTTGAGTGTTCCATCTCATAAATAGAGTGCATCTGCCCGTTTACTTAGGTCTCCTTTGATTTCTTTAATCAACATTTTGTAATTTTTAGCATATATGTTTTGATAAGTATATATTTAAATATTTAATTTTCTTTGGAGCATTTGTAAATGCTATTGTGTCATTAATTTTGCTTTGCGAACAGCACATTCTTTATTACTAGATAGAAATGTGGTTGGTTTTGGTGGTAAGCTTGGATCCTGTGACCCTGCTGAGCTTACTGATTGCTTCTAGGAGTCCTGTATAGATTCCATGGAATTTTCTCCATAGACAGTTATGCCATCTGCAAGTAGGGGGTACCTTTATTTCTTCTTTCACACTATGTGTATATTTTTCCCTTTTATTGCTTTATGGTACAGGCTGGAAATAACTTCTAGCACTATGATGAATAAGAATAACAAGAATGAATACCTTGTCTTTTTCTCAATTTTTGAGGGAAAGCACTCAGTCTTTCACCATTAAGTAATATGAATTGTAGGATTTTGTGTCTATGCTTTTTACCAAGTTGAGATAATTTCCCTCCAGGCTTGGCTTCCTGTTCCAACAACAATTTTCTGAGCTTCCCCAGTGTTATTTTGATTTGCTCGGTGTATCTGGTGCTTCCGGGCTTCCTCTGAGCCCTGCAGATGTTGTAAGGGCTGGGTCACGATGCATCTCTCGCCGAGTGGTAGCTATGGTAGGATGTCTCTACTGACATACCCCAACTTGGTGGATGGAACTACAAGTTACTGGGGAGAAAGAGGCTTATTGTACCATGGTACTTGCTCTGACTGAGTCTCTTTTTCCAGCTCCATCAGTCTACCTAAGGGTCTCTTGTTGGAAGAGAGGAGTCTTAGACCCAGCAGGGGAGGAGAGGACCTCCCTTGGCTTCTTCGTTCTGTCAGGGCTCCCATTCAACCCCCTTTGTTGCTGCTGTCAGGTTCACCAATGTTGTCAAAAGGACTCATGTTCAGTCTGGGAAAAGAGTGAGTCCACTTGGGTTACCGTCTATTTCTGGAGTAGGGGATCTGTAAATACTAAGTCTGGGTGGACTTCCTCCCTTGGGTACAGGGTTCTAAATACCCTGCTGCTATGTTTGCGGTTCTTCCACTCCAGGAGTCTCTAAACAGCTTACCTTCTTATTACCATTCAGAATTCCTCTTTAGTTTTCTCTTGTGCCATTTCCAAGGGTTATAGTTGTGCTTAGCAGAGAGAAGCAAAAACAAAACAAAAACTAAAGGAGGGGGCTATGCCATGATGTTCAAACAAGAAGTCTAAAAAGGATTTTAATATGAGTTCTTGTCCCTAATAAAGTTTTATCTCCAGGGAAAAAGAAAGAAATTAAAACATAATATTACGTGATTTTTTTATTGGTTGTATTGGACAAGTTATTACAAAAAGGAGATGAGTTGAGAAAAGAATTGGCCTGTCTTAAAGCCTGTCAAAAAAAGAAAAAGAGAAACAAAAGGGAAATAGAAGTGGACCAGAAGCCTGGGGACTTGCAGTTACAGTAGGTGACTGCTTCTCACAAGACCAGTAAAATATAAACTGGAAAAGACCTTGGACTGGAGTTGAATCAGCACATGGTTCGCACACCTATTGTTAAGGCATCTGAAATGAAAATGAATCTCAGAGTCATGTGGTTTATATTGCTTTTGTTTTTGTTTTATTTGTTTTGATGGGGAGAGGAAGGCTTTTTTTCTTGCCATTTTTACTATAACCACCAAGAATATTATGGTCATTTGTTATTATAGCACCGTCCAGCTTACCCAGACTGATATGCCATTGGTGGTATACCAGCTGGCTAGCAAAGACATCATGGAGACTAGGACTTAAAAATCACCCAGTTAAAGTCTTTCACCATTTTACATTCCATCTCCACGTGCAGCCTTCCTCTAAACAGTACAAAGCTCATAATATGCAGTGGGGTTGGGGAATGAATGTTTCCTGGAAGGAGGCAATGAACCATTTCAAAACAATAAATTGATGTATGTGTTATGCGTGATCTCTTTATATTCTGTGCCATTCAATTAGATGTCTCAATACCCTTATCATCCTTCTTGCCTGCCAAGTATCAGCCTATCCGATGAGGAATGAAATGAATAGTCCATGAGATCCGTACACCCCAGTTAACATTGCCACCCTCCTCAATGCGCTCAGTGATGCCCTCAGACTTCCCAAAGTATAATTTAAAACAATTCACGATAGAAGACATGCCCTTCATTTTTTTTCCTTTGACAACCAACTTTTCAAATCCTCTTGGTCCCCTATTACCCTTTCCTATGCCTCACTCTCAAGCCACCCAAACTCCTTCCTCTTAATAAGGACACCTTCTGCTCCTCTCCCTCCCATGCCTTTACTCTTGATGGTTCTTCTATCTTAAACTGTATGTCTTTTCATTCTTCACTGTCACTGGCTCATACGTCTAGATTTGGCTTCTTCCTCTGGGAGGGATTTCTTGTTGCCATCACTCCACCTAATATGGTTCCATCTACCTATGCTGTAATGTATTCCTGTTATAAACTTTATGGATAATTTAAGCTATATGTGCTCTAAAATGTTCTTATAATACCTCCTTGACTGTCTGTCCCTCCAAACAGAAATCATTCCTTATTCAAGTCTCTCTCCCATATATTCTTACTCAGTAAACCCTCAATAAAGTTTCATTTGTTGAATGAAAACTACATTGAATGTCTCCCCTAATTTACTGAGTGAAAGAACTTGTCCATGATGAGTTAGTTATTCAGCAGTTAGACCAAGTCAGGGAAATGCCATTCATTCCAAGGTGACCAACGGTCTTTAAAAGAGCATCCTCCTTCAATTTATTAGCAAAATTACTATTTATGCACTTGCTTAACAAAAGCTATAAATCTTAGCCACATGCCCTCCATCTTTCTTAGTGGGAGTAAAATTCTTTTATTGTAAATAAAATGGATGGGACATAAAACATGCTAGCTGCCCACACTTCAACCTTTGAAGGAGTTTGGAATGAGAACTTCACTATTAAGACCAGCCAGACTAAGCATCAGTTCCGCCCACAACAAAATGCTAAGTTAGCAGCAGACTCATATTTTCCTCCATGATGATTCTAAAGGAGAAGGCTTCCTCTGGGAAACAATCGTGTAGGAAAAACTAAAGACATATGAGAGACAGTGATGGGCAGAGGGTCAACGGATTTGGTAGCAGGTAGAACTGGATTTGATTCTTACCTCTGTTGCTTATGAAAGGTTAACCTCGGGCAAGTTAGTGAGGTCTTATGTCTCTCTCGAAAGCCCATGTGCTGAACCGTTAGTCCTTGCAGCCTTCTATGGTCATGATTGTAGTAGTTCGTGTGGGCCAAGTGGCAGTAATAAATAAACCCCAAATTTCAGATGCTGAAGAACAAGAAGTTGATTTATCTCTCATTTAACAATGCAGGGAAAGATTCAGTTCCTTATGTGACCATTCATAGATCAGAATCATCAGCTGCTCTGCTATCTTCCCCAAGCTGCTTCCCAGATTACCTGTGCACTAACGCTCTTTTCAGATGGAATCTGAAAATTCCTCCATGAATTTCCTGGGAGAATACATGAAAGATTTTGCTGTTGTTCTTTTTTGTCTTTTTTTTTTTTTTTACAAATGTTTACTGATTTGTTTTAAGAGAGAGAGAGTGCAAGTACGCACACATAGGCAGGTGCATCAGCAGGGGAGAGGCAGAGAGAGAGGGAGAGAAAGAAAATCAAGCAGGCCCTATTCTGTCAGCACAGAGCCTGACCCAGGGCTCAAACTCAGGAACGGTGAGATCAGGACCTGAGCCAAACCCAAGAATCAGATGCTTAACCTACTGAGCCACCCAGGTGCCCCTATTTCTTTTTTTTTTTTTCTTTTTAATGCACCAGGCCTGAGAATGGCACAAATAGTTTTCTTTTACATGTCACTGGAGAAGGCTTATTCACATGGCAACCCCTAATTGCAGAGGAAACTGGGAAACGTAAATACAGCTGTTTGCCCAAAGGGGGACAAAAAGATTTAGTAGGCAGCAAATGGTTTTCTGCCACAAGACCCATGTTGTACACGGAAGTTGCAAACACATTTAAGACATGGACCCAGAGCTCCAGTGGTTGACAGTCTAGAGAAAACGTCATTGAATATGCATTATGTGCAATAATGAAATAATAGATGTCATGTATTTACTTATTCATCATGTTCCTGGTCTTGTTGCTGACTGCTTTACATAGATTATTTTCTTTAAAACAGGAGGAGGAGATGATGCTGTAAAACTATACGGAAACTTGGAACATTGAGACTTAGGTTTAACAATTTCTCTCTTGCCATCTCTGTCTCAGTCTTGTCTCCCTCTCTGTCTGTCTGTCTGTCTCTCTCCCTCTCCTCTCTCTCTCTCTCTCTATATATATATATATATATATATACACACACACATATATCTACACAAATATATATGTTACTTGACCTTTTTGTTTGCCGATTCCCTTATCTTAAAATCACTCAATTCCTTATGCAGAGCATTGGTTTTAGGACTATGTGAAATAATGCGTATCGGGGACCAGGGCTCTTGCTTTGAACACTGTGAGATTATGTAGCAAAGGAAGCTAGCTAGTAATTAAATAGTCATGCCCCGCCCCCCGCTCCGTACTCTAAAGCTGCCTTTCAAAGACAGTTACCCTAGAAAGAATAGCATTTTAAAATTCTCCTTGTAGTCATCGGTGACCATGTTTACATTCTAGTAAAAAAAAAAAAATGCGAGCATAAGTCATGGGTGTCACTTCAAGGCCAGTGACTCTAAGAAGCAGATGGGGCTTTTCCTCTCTCACTCCCCCACCCCATCCCCTGCCGCCTGCCTGCTGGTTGGATACTTCAAGGCCGTAGGATGGTGGAGTCACAGGATGAAGGGACCAGGGTCCCTGAGTCACCTTGAGAGAAAACCAACCTGCTCACGAGGAAACTAGCAATGTAGAATTACGTGCAAGAAAATAACCTTCTATCACGTAAGCCACTGACATTCCGTAGGTTATTTGCTTGACCAGTGTTATTGAAATGAATGCAACGCTCAATCAAGATTATAATACAACACAAATAACACATCAACTTTTAATACTGCTAGGTTTAGTCTAGTTTATTGCATTGTAGCTTGGGTGTCAGCAGTCCCCCCAAAACAATAATATGCTTAAAACCTTATCCAGTCACTCTGAGAGATATTTATCATTTCTGTCCCCACTGCCTCCATATTCTACAGTCATCACCTAGTTTCACCCTTAACCTAAGACAAGAATTTTGTTGTGAGAAATCCCACCCACCTGTCCATGCCGTCTCCATCCCTTCAGGACTTCAAAGCTTTAGAGCTTTATGACATGAGTTTGGTTTTGCCTTTTACTACCTTTTTCATTTAAAAAATTCTTTTTTAATATTTATTTTTTGAGTGAGTTAGTTAGTTGCCGGATATGCCACTGGCACAGGAGACAAAATTATGAGCAAAGAAACAAACAAGCTGGTTTTGGTTTTTCGTGTTTCGGATCTTACATTTCATCAGTGGAGAAGGAGATTAACAAAAGAGTCACACACCCAATTATTTAGATACAGGACCCACGGCTGACACAGTCATGTCTCTACTTTCATGTGGTCATAAATCATCCCTGCAATTTAGCAATTCAGGCCTTTTCAAAGCTAGTTCAAAAAACTAACAATTAAATGATCCAGATTAGACATATTAAATAACGCTAATTTTAGGGAAACCCATCACAACTAATGACTTTCCACAAATTAATAAGTAATAAAATTAGGGTATTGGATTTCAAAATGTACTTGGCTGACATATTTTGCCAAAGGTAGCTGGGGAGCAATTATTTATTGTGTTCCATCATTCATTGTAATAGGAGCTCTCCTCCCTGGGATATATCCTAAATAATAACAGTCAGCAATAATGAGCCATTCGGTACGCATCTGAGATGTGTTGTTCTTGCTTGATAAATTGGGAACCTATTTTAAAAGTGTTTTCTCCAGGCCTATGAACCTAGAGGTAAAGTCAACACTGTAAGTTGAGTAGAATGTAAAAGGTCCTCCTCGATTTATTCTCACTTGCCAGAACTCCATCTCACCAAAGTCTCTATCTCTAGTTCAAAGATTTAATGTTGCTCAGGATGCTTCTTCGTTTTAAGCAATTTACAGTGATGGCTTAGCGCTGGAATTATTCTGGATGAGGTAGTGACCCTCAGGCTCACGTCGTCCTGCCGGGGACAGCACGGGACATTCCCAGCCAGGAGCCATGCGTCCACCCCACTCTCCTCCACACCAGTGTTCTTCTGATCTGGGACCGCTTTCCTCTTCCACCCCCGTGGCTATCTGCTGTCAGAAAATTCAGCTTCAGAGATGTGCCTCTCACATGGAAACTTTCGGAGTTCTAAAATGAAGACAGAGTGGTTTCACACATGAGTCTGAGAAGTATGACAGGTTAAGCCCTTCATTCTTCATTCCACTTACTTTTCGAGCTTTTCAAGGCCCTTCCCATGCCTCCTCATCCATAAACACCCCTTATCAGAATTAATACCAACTTTTCTTAAAATCTCAAATTATCAATATGCATATCTAATGAGCACAGACTTTGGTTTTCATCTTATGTTTTGCCAAGAGGAAAAGAACTAGGAGTGATTAAAAGAACTTGAATATGAGGAAATAATACTTATAAAAGCCAGCATACTTGCAACTATGTAGCATTACTACTTCCCAAAACACATACATGCACAGAAAACACACACACAGACACACCCACACCCACCCACCCACACACCCACACACCCACACCCACACACACACACACACACACACACGTATTTTTTGCGTGAGCGTGTATATCAACATAATTCTTGGTCCTTCTGGATTTTGTGAACCTATATCAAGATATTAAGCTGAGGCATTGCGTTCTGCCTCACTTCCTTTATGAAAAAAATTCCCAACAAGGTGAGCAATCAGGTGACAGTGGTTCTCGCCCCCAGAAGCACTGAGCATATTTCAGTCATTTACTTGACTTCTCACAGTAGTTTTGTTCACTACTTGCCTTTTTTAAAAAAATGTTTATTTATTTATTTTTGAGAGAGAGAGACAGAGAGAGAAAGAGCAGGGAAGGGTTAGAGAGAGAGGGAGATAGAGAATTCCAAGCAAGTTCTGTGCTCTCAGTGCACAGCAGGACCCAGGACTCAAACTCAGAGTTGTGAGATCATAACCTGAGTGGAAACCAATAGTCAGATGATGCTTAACCGACTGAGCCACCCAGGCTCCCCTTACTGCTTGTCTTTTAAAATATTTCGTTTAAAATAAATAAATAAAATGAAATAATAAAATATTTTATGTTTATCCCTTTTTACAACATCAATTTTACACAAAGCCTATTTTTAAGACTTATCCATATGGCCAGATGCATATCTAGGTGTTCTCTCTAACTGTTGTATATAATCCATAGGGGGCATCTACTACATTTTACTTATATGCTCCCCTAGTCATGAACAGGTAGGTTGTCAAAAAGTTCTTGGCTGTCGGAAATGCTGCACTTTCATTAAAAATGTACTCTAATGGACCAGTGGAGACTTCTCCAGATTATAAATGTAGGGGTGGAATTTCTGGTTTTGAAATAGATGCATACTTGATTTCGCTAAATAGTCCTAGATGGATGCCCAGAAAGGCTATCTGTGCTCATTTCCATGGAGATTTCTGTCCGCCTGTGCCTTTACAAGTGCTTGGCTTTACCCTGTTTTCTGTCTAGCAGTGTTGTTCGTATAAAGAGATTTTCACTTTTGCTTTAATTTTTTAAAATTACCATGGAATTGAACATATTTTATTTTTATTAGGCATTTGATCGTATCCTTTTGTAAATGTCATACCCTTTGTCCATTACCCCATATGCTTCTCTATTTACTTTTTCTGTCTCTTAGGCCATCTCATCAATGCCCACATTTTCTAAACCTATCTTTTTCCAGATGATCCCTAAACTTATGTTGCTATCCCAAACTAAAGTTTTAGATCTAACTCTAATGTGACCATGTCCCATAAATGTCTCAATAGCATCACGGAGTCAACTCATCAAAGGTGAATGGTGTTCCTGTGACCCTCCTCTGCTCTGATCTAAGTGGTATTTGGTGCTTGCCAGGTCTAAAAACTACCCGGTCTTCCCACTGTGTGATGTAGGGATCATCTTGAACACTTGCCTCTTCTTTACTCCTCATGCTCATTGTATACCATCACCTGTGGATTTTATTTGCTGTATCTCTGATTCATCTAATTATATGTCCCTCAGTGTCATTGGCCCTAGATGAAGGTATGCCACTGCTTCTCCTCAACTATTGCAATTTGGTCTCCCCTATTGTTGATCGCCTCCGTTATATTTTTTCACATCAAAACCATTTAACACTGAGTATTTCTTCCCTGCTGAAAATGCCTCAGTGGTTTCCATTGCTTTAGGGAGACATGGCCAATGTCAGCATTTCTACAACAGTCTGTATGGTCTGATTCCTGCCTACAGCTCTGGCTGAATCTTCTGGCACTGCTGTAACTGCCTTCAGTCCTCTTACCCTTTTCGTAGCTGAAGTCGTTTCCTCTTCCAGATCCTGGTTCAAAATATTACTTTCTCAGGGAACAGTTCTTTACAGCCTGAGTCAAATTTCTTTGTTATATGGCCTCAGAATAATGTGTAGATTTCTTGCAGATTGGTTATCTCTTTGTAATCATGCCTCTATTTGGGCAATCATTTCATTAATATTCATCTTTCCCACCCTTTTCCAATAGATCATATACCATGGATGTTTATGTTTCCAAGCATGGTGCCTGCCTGATGCACAATAGACACTCAATATGCGTATGTTGAGTAGATTAACACATTTCGGTTTTGAAAATGTGTGTATATGTGTATGTGTGTGTGTTTGTATATGTGTGTGAATTTTAGAGCAGGATGCGTGAAATTATTAATGATGGCTACAAGTAGTGAGATTACCAGTATTTTTTAGTTAGCTATATATGTTTTTCCCTAAATGGTGTAATAAGTTAAAAGAAGTGAAACAAATTATTTCCAAAGAACCAGTTTTTCAGATTGCATTTCCTGAATGTCCCCTTTCTGCATTTTCATTTTCTTTAAAAATATAAATCCGTTGGCTTTCTTCTGCTCTCGCTTTTGCAATACATCAGAGGCTGTAAATCTGCATTCCAATGACTTTTGAGGGAGCAGTATTGGGAAACATTGCATAGTAAGCTAACTAACTAGTTACATGTTACTTGCACTGACCCATTGCTTAAAATCAATTAGCCAACTGGGAAAAAAAAAATCAATGATTTCTTTGAAAGAATCATAAAGGGACAGTAGAATGCTTTTTTTCCTGCATAAATTACTAGCTGGTTTTAAGAGAGGGTGACATCGTTTAAAAATCAAATGATTTGGGGGCAAAGTAAATAGGGAATTTAACCTTTTTGATCCAAAATAATATTGATGACGTTTACGTAGGCATATTTCAAATGAGACAAACTTTTTCTTTCAATGTACTTTATCCTCTTAAAATTGTTTAAGGACGATAAAATAGACTATCTTCTCTATAGCCCTCAGGTTATCTGATTAGTTTAGGTTGTGTGATGAAAACTAGGTACATCAGGGACAATAACCCAGGTCTTTTCACTGCGAGGACAGCTCTTTTTCTGTACTTGTAATTTTATTATGTAGAGATCATTTTTCTCTGGAAATCTGAACTACTCGCTATAGGCTATTCTAGAAACACCAGTAGGGGGACATACCACTACCCTAATAAAAAAAACTAGTATTTATTGAACAGATCGTAACTGGAACTTGAAGGATCGTATTGTGTATCCATATGACCATTCTACGTAAGTAGGATTATTCTTACCAGATAGCTGAGGAAACTAGATCCTGGACAGCTTAAATATTTTAACCAAATATACACATACACTAAATGGAACATTCAGAACTCAACGAGGGGTACCTGGGTGGCTCAGTTGGTTAAGCGGCTGACTTCGGCTCAGCCCCGCATCGGGCTCTGTGCTGACAGCTCAGAGCCTGGAGCCTGCTTCGGATTCTGTGTCCCCCTCTCTCTCTGTCCCTCCCCCGCTCCTGCTCTGTCAGTCTCTCTCAAAATTAAGTAAACATTAAAAAAATTAAAAAAAAAAGAACTCAACAATTATGTTCTACGGTTTTCAGCAAAATCACTGAGGATACATCAATTCATCTAACTTAGCATGGAAGGACAGGACATGAACAGGTGCCATGTCTGGGACCTTTAGCTCTCAAGTCACAGGTCTCACTTCAGGAAATGCACTTCAAACATTTGCTTGGCGCACACTGTGATGTCAGGCATTTGGTGAAGCAGCGTTGGATGCCGTGGAAGTTGAAGGTGGGTATCCTCTCAGCAGATCTCAGGATCTAGTCATAAAGACAATGTTACAAACGTCTCTGATCTAATGAAGTTAACGCCTACTAAAAATAAATGAAAAGTTCCGTAGGACCAAAAAGGACTTAGCAACTAATACAGGCTGGGAGGATGGGAAGACTTAATTTTATTGACAGCAGTGTGGCCTGGGGTCATAGACAAAAGCAAACTTCTTGATATAGGATAGAGGAGTAATTTCTTATTAATGAGAAAGTGCGTGCAATGCCCAAAAGTGTCACAACGGGATTTGTTGCAAAATGAGAGGGGGAAAAGAGTGCGCAGGAATGATTTTGCAAGGGCAGTGGAAGGAGATCTGACTTGAGAGATACGTCGGGCAGAGTCTTCTATGCGCTTCTGATTTTCTGCTGTGTTTCAAACATCCTAGGTCATCTGTAGCTACTTTGACTCCATTTTGTAAGCTCCCCGTGGACCCCTGCCACTGTCCCCTCAGGCTGCTGGTCATCACCGTGAGCGGCTCTGATTCACCCCCCAGAGGCTGTAGGCCCTCACCCCAGGGGTTTCTGTTACTTGTCATGCTGCTCACTGACCGTGTCAACTTTTTCCTGAGCCCTATGTTCCTGGAAAACAGCTACAGTCAAGAAATTCTCCACCTTTTGTGTCCTGGAAACGGCTCACCCCAAAGAACTATCTTTGTCCATGTGACTTAGATAAGACTCAAGGATGAGCCCCCTTTGTTTAACCTATGATAAGACACAGGCACTGCAAATTCTCTCTTGTCGCATCAATAATTACCTGAACTGTTTGTCCACACTGACCAGTCTGGACAAAATGTCCCCCACTTTGACTTGACCAGACATTAGCCAGGCTTCTGTCCTTCTACAGGGCGCCTGAACTTTGACCCATTGTTAAGCTTAAACAAATATTGGAACTTTAAACAGGCATTGAAGGATGGAACAACTTCCTTTGGATAGCCCCTCCACAAAATCGACTGCCAACAGAGATATTTCTTGCTCAACTCTCCGATCGTGCCACCTGCTCATCAAATTCCCCTGCACCTGTTTTTTTCTTCCTAGCCTTGTTTGATCCTCCCCATGAAAGAAAACTCATTTCTGCTTGAACTGTGAGATGCTTATGGATCTTATGGTTCACATATTCTTCGTGTTGCAATAGACCCCCTCTCCTGATTAAAGTAGTTTTTTGTTTGTTTGATTTTTGTCCCAAAGAAAATGTCTCCTTACCCAAGTTCAGATTCATTTTTTTTTTTTAATTTGTCATTGGCCAACATGGGCTATTGTTACCTGTCCATGGCACTCTTGGTACTCAGCCACCATGAACTGTTTTCACTAGCACTGCGCAGGATTCTGTTACTACTCTGTCAGGTGCCTCTGAGTTCAAGTGACAAAGTGCTTTTCCAGAATTGTGCCAGTAGAATAACATCACCCTCCCATCCACAGTACCCGTATTTTCCCACCAAACCAAGAGGGGAATTGGAGATACTTAACATGTGCTAAAAATACCGAAAAATGTCTTCCCCCATGGAAAAAAAATTGAGAAAGTAATATTCTTAATCAGAGTAGATGTAATCACTTGAACCACTTAAAAGAACATTCGTTATTAGGAATTAGGGATCTCTCATGGCAGGGGTGTTTAAAAGGAATGGTATAATTTGTGAATACTGGATCTACCTTTGAAAAGTCACTTGATGTTCAAAGGGCAAAATTACATGGAAAAACTGCACAAGAGACTACTGAAAGTCATGAAATTGGATTACTGTTATCTCTGAGACTCGAATCTTAGTATTGTGGTTACATGAAAAGTCATTGAATTTGGGGGCTGGAAAATCTAAGAACTAACCCCGAGTCTGTGCATTACAAGGCACGTAACTTTGGGAAAGTCACTTCAATTCTTTGAGCCTCTGTTGCCTTGACTAATAAAATGTGTCATGATAATCAGATGGTGTTGAAAACCTCCCTGGAGGGTTTCAGGTGCACAGGGATGACTCAGTAATTGCGTTTCCATCCTTCTTGATTTTAACAGGCGATTTTGATTCTCCTATGATTTGATGTTTCCCGGCCAAGAAGTGTTCCATGTCTGTATATTTTTTCAGCCCAGACTTTTTGTAAGCACCCTGAGGATGGGAGGTGGTATTTTGAGCATCGTTGTGCCTCTAATAACAGAATAACTGACCCAGAGTAGGAACTCATTATAAGTCTATTCATTCAGTGACTGATTAGAGATGACTTACTCAAAATGAGCAATAGAAAGTTTAGTCTTATCATCTGGGAATTTCTTCTAGGTTAGAGACCGCCTGGGCTGCTTAATAATCTCATTATGTATAGAGAAACATTACAAAGGATTTAGCTATTTAACTTTCCCCAGGGCAAATGAAGATATACAAGCTTCTTATAAAATGCATTTCTGCTTGAATATAAAAGAAGATCAATTTTGGTTGCACAGGTGATTGTATACCAGAAAAATTGGCACCCGTCTCTTTCCTCAAATGTTGCCTCAATAGAGGCAACAATAACAGTAATAATAATACCTAATGTTTTGGAAGTATATTAGGGGAAATCATTGTGTACGGAGAAACCTGTAGATTGCTTATTCCACTGTATGTTATGTTCCCCTGAAGCCTGTATATCCATTAAGGCAAGTTGTAATTCTTATTATCTTAATAAAAGTGGGTACCACATAGACAAAAATATCAATGAACAAGTTCCCACCCAAAGGGACTTTCTTCAAACATCACTGTGAAAAATAGTCTTGAATGCCAAGCTTTATAGAAAGAAGAAAATAATTGTTTTCCTATATTCTAACGATTCCTCTTATGTAGCAAGTGTCAGGGATATTATATTTCTATACACATAATAAGTTACAACAAACTTAGTGGTTTTAATAATGCCCATTTATTATTTCTTAGTTTCTCTGTGTCAGGAATCTTGGGATGGCTTAATCGGGATCTCTGTTCAGGATCCCATAGGGCCACTCAAGGTGTTCTGTACAGCCCATTCTCATCTGGAGCTTGACTGGGGAAGATTGGAAGAATCTCCTTCCAAGTTCATTCAGATTGATGACAGGATTCATTTTCTCTCAGGTGTTAGATGGAGTGCCCAGGTTTCTTACTGGGTGTTGGCTCTTGCCCGTCCTAATGTTCTAGAGGCAGCCTGCAGATTGCTGCCATCTGTCTCTCTCCACAGGAAGTATGTAACATGGCAATGTGCTTCATCAAGCCCATTTTTTCCCTTAGCTTATTTTTAAGATCTCTTCACACTGATTTTAGCAATGTCATTATGATTAACTTGGTTTGGTTTGCTTTGTTCTTAAGTTTCACTGAACTTCTTGAATCTGTAGACAGATAGTTTTCATCAATCTTTTTCACTTATTTCTTTAATTTTTTTTCTGTTCTCCACCTTTTTTTCTCTTTATGTATCCCAGTTATACCTATATTAGACTATTTTATATTTTCTTTGGTTCTTTAGTTTGGATACTTTCTTTTATTCTATCTTCAAGTTCATTGGTATTTTCTTCTGCAGTGTCTAATCTGTTGACAATCCCAGCTAATTACTTTTAACATTAAAATATTGTATTTTTCAAAACTAGAAATTCAACTTTGTTCTTTTTATAGCTTTTGATTTATCTTGTTTATGTGTTTATTTGCTTTTATGTGATTAAATCTAACCATAATAGATGTCACCCAAATCCTTGCCTATTAAATCTATCATCTGTCATCTTTGGGTCTATTTCTATTTACTGATATATTTTCTATTTATGAATTACTTTTTTCCTACTTTACATGTGAAGTAATTTGTTTTGACCACAGAGATTTGGAATTGTACACTTTTTTTTTAATGCCAGATTTTTTTGTTGTTGTTTGTTTGTTTTTCTTTGTAGTATGTTGGACTTTTTTCTGTCAGGAAGGTTAGTGAATTGTGGATCAGTTCAATCCTTTTGAGGTTGTTTTAAAGTTTGTAAGAGGGAGTTCAGTGTAGTTTTACTCTGTGTCTACTTTATCCCTAACACTAAAAAATGACCCTTGCTGAGTCCTAGTGAGTATGCTGATATTCAGCAAGGGCCCTTCTTTTCTGCCCGGCCGGAATTCACATGTCTCCCAGCCCTACATCACTCGGAATCATTTGGTTTACAGATCTTTATCCATGTGTAGCTTAATTTTCATCAACAGACTCAAGAGTATAACTCCATGCTATTATCAGCACCTGTTTGTGTAGCTCCCTTCTTTCTGGCACTTTTTAGTCATCCCCTACTTTCTGTATCCAATTTCTGCCTTTTCAATTCAGCAAGACCACTTTGTTCTTCCTGGTATTCTTCTGCCTGTATTGTGGTCTGGGAGATTCTCCAGGTGGAGAATCATTACTTTGTTTCCCTTCTTTTAGAGGTGCTCCCCCCACCCCTCATCCTTTATAGAAAGCTTCTTAATTTCTATTCTTCCAGATCAAGAATCAAATATTAATGTTTATCTGGAGTCATGTTTCCCTTAAAGTTTTTTCACCTCCATCCGATCGTATGTTCATTTGTTCCACCTTGTAAGTTAATGACTCTCTCCTGCATTTTAGAGAACTAATTGAGATAAGCATATCTCTGTTGAAGAGCTGGATTTGAAAGTTTTAAGTCTACAAAACATATTTTCTCACTCCAAGTCTGGTATGTCTCTGTTGTATCAAGTCTTCTTTAATTATCTGTTAAGTTTGCAAAAGAAAAAAAAAAAACAAAACTACAAGGCCAAGCTCCCCTGTCTCAAACCCTCTTGTTATCACTGATGAATGTCCTTGACAATTTTGAGGAAAGCAATTGAATGCTGTTTACACTCCCCCTCTTCACACCCCCTCAAGCTCCTCCGGGAACAGTGAGTTCATTAACTCTTTCTTCAGAGAGCTGGTCTGGCACATGTTGACTGCCTTTGTACTTTTCTCCGGTAGCTTTTTTGTAAATGTCAAGGACCACTCCACAGACACTTAAAAGGGACATGCCGTAGAGACGCCAACACAGATGGATAGCAGATGTAAACTTAACAAATGGCTTCTTCAATAACCAAGTCTGCCAGGGAAAGAGACCTGTGTCAAATGTGTCCCCAGTGGAGTGTAGAGATTAATACCTGCTCTTTTCAATGGGGCCAAACTGGATAAGCCAGATAACTGATAACTTTTAATTATGATTTTCCTCTTTATTTATCAAGCGAGAAAATAACTGCTGATTGAATGCTTCCTATGTGTAAGTTTCTTTAAATAGATGATTGATGGACTATTTTAACCGCATAACGAAGGCATGATGTACCTTTATATTTTACGTGTGAAAAATCTGATAGTCAGACAGGAAGTGGGTTTCCCAGTGTTGCACAGATAATAAATGTTGGAGGGGCCATCAACTCTTCACTGCTTGATTGAGAAATGATCTTGATTTTTCTTTGTTTCATTAGGTCTCCCCTAATGTCCTTGCATGTATCTCTAGGATGTTAGTTACTGTACTTGTTGGGGATTTTGAATTATATAGAACCGAAACCAAATCTTGCTACATTTAGCAAATTATAGGAAAAAAATGTAAAAGCTTGTAAAAACATAAGGCAAGCTAAAGAATCAGGCTTAAAAAGATTAACAGGAAAGGTACTTCTGGGATCTGGGGAACAGGAACGGAAAATGATAAAACAGTACTATTAGGTGATTACCATTGGGATTCATTGGTCCCCGCCATGTTTGAATTTTAATTTTTTTAAATGTTTTTTACAAAGTTTCCCAAACTCATAGAAAAGCATACAAAATAACAAAAGAGATACTCACCTATGTGCCAGAGTTAACTTTAATAGTTTGACCCTTTTTACTTTAAATATATTTTATTAGAAAGTAGTTTAGACAGTAATAAGGCCTCACCCTCTATTCTTTCCTAAGCGTAATCTGTATCTTAAAGTTGGCCTATTGCTTCTCCATTCATGCTTTGTATTTTGTGTATATTAATATACCTAAATATAAATGAATGACATATATTTTATATTGTTTTAACATTTATATAAATGTTACCATACTGTGTGTATATTTTCCAACTGGCATTTCCCATCAAATAATATTTTTTTTAATTTCCCGTGTCTATTTTTCTTGATCTAATTTATTCATTTCTGGTATCTTCCTAGTGTTTCGTTGAATAAATCTATTTATATAAGTCCTTAGTGAAGAAAAAGGTAAGTCATTTGCCCTTTTTTTCTTTGCTGCAACAGTCTTGCTCTATCTTTATTCGTAATTTTCCCTCTGGGAGATAATTACTAAGCTATTGAGTACACCCACTTTGACTTCACCAGGCTTTACCAAATTGTACTTCACAGGGGTTGTTATAACTAATAGACCTATTAGCAGTGTAACTGAGCTCTCTTATTTTTCTATGTTCTTATTGATACTTGGCAATTCAGAGCAAGTCATTAAATGTTTATTGAGCACATGCTGTAAGTGAAGAACTGTTCAACTTTTTCAGAAGCAATAGTAAACATAAGAGATAGAAACGTGTGTCCTTAGACAACCTATACATTGATGAGGCAATACATATAATACCCAATAATTATAAACACAAGTTTTTTGTTTGTCTTAGAAGGTTGTGTTATTTGTTGGGTAAAGGTTGCCTCATATACCGTCTCTGAGCCCCTCTTGGCAATATAGGAAGGGACCTTGGACCTGGAACACTTCCTTACCTACTGATAAAGAGCCCACACAGTCTGTGAGGGGTTATCACCTTGCCTTGTGTGGGAATATCTGTGCTCATTGTAGGACAATTAGTACTCTTTTTTCTCTGCTTAAAGTGTGTGTGCTATGTGGCACCCAGCCAACCCCCCTGCTGTATCTGTCCTCTGCAGGGAAGGGACAGGGTTCCTTCTACTGTGGCAGGACAGGGCTATGCATGGGTAGTTTGCCCTTCCACTGTGGCCTGGAGAGGGCCACTGGCCATGGGGGACCAATGGTCACTATTGGGGCTGGTCTTGCTCCATCTCTACTTTGGGTAGGTGGGTCCATCCGGTGGTTGGCCGTGCTGTGTTCTCCTTGGAGACTCTTATCCCTAAATGCAATGGGTGGGGGGTGTTTGGAATCCTCCCTTGGGACTGATAAGCAGTGCACAGTACTCTGCTCCACAGTGATGGAGAAAAACAAGGAAAAACAAAGCAATAGACAGTGTCAGAGGGAGGACGATATTGCATTTTTAAATTAACAGTTAAAGGAAGCTCTCACTTAGGAAGGGACATGCAAGCAAAGACCTGTTGACTCCACAGAAATGTGGGAACAAGCACGCTCGTTATCTAAAACTTGCTAGACAGAGGGGAGAGCCAATTAACTGAAGTGAAAGTATTCCTAGTTTTTTGTCTGTTTGTTTTTGAGGAAGTAGGGAGGCCAGTGTGGCTATGAGACAGAGTAGTTGGAAAGGAGAGCAAAAGAATGATAGGAGTGTTCTTTGGGGTCCTGCTGACTATCATAAAGACTTTGGTATTCATCTGAATGGGATAGGGATCCACTTCAGGATTTTAAATACTGGATGATACGATCATATTTGACATCTGGCTGCTATACTGAGAGTTTCTAGGAGGGCAAAGATGGAAGAAAATCCCAATTAGGAAGGCAAAGAAGAATAAATAGTGTGTTGAGCCAGTTTGACAACAATGAAGGTGATGAAGAATTCTTGGGTATTATTGGGCTCTTTAAATCTTGCCAACTGATTGACATGAACTGGCTTCTCACTGTTTAGTTCATTTGCATTTCCCTAATTATAAGTAACATTAAACTTTTTTTTCATCTGTCACTTCTTTTTATATTCTCCATAAGGTAGCAATATGATTTCTTGTTGATTTGTAGGTAATGGATTCATTATCCAAATATTTTTATTATATTCACCTCAAATATCTCCCAGAAATCTGAATTCTCTTTCCACTGATTTGTGACATAAGTGCACTTATGTATTTCTTTACTTGTAATACACTACCTAGTAATACTTTCTTCTACCATTTGTGAACTTCCCCTTCTCCCTCCTATTTCTCTTTCTTCTTGTTCTTGTTTAAATTGCTTACAGGGCTTATATTTATGTTGGCACATCCATGAAATCATTGGCTCACGTGGAGTCACAAAGATCTACTCATATGTCTTCTTGCAGAGCTTTGAAAGATTTAGATATCTGTACCATTTTGAGTTAAATCTGTATATGGCATTAGAAAGGGGTCCAAACTAATCAATGCATGTGTGTGTCCATTTATCCAAGCACTTTCCCCCATTAAACTAGCCTTACATCTTTGTTGAAGGTTAACTGAAGGTGAAGAATGAGGATGAAGCATGTCTGTCTACCTTTATGTCAGTGTTTCTTGATTACTGTACTTTTGCAATAGGTTTTGAAATAAGAAGTGTAAGTCTTGCAAATGTGTGCTTCCTTTTCAGAATTGTCTTAGCTATTTTGCTGCTTTCCATTTCCATGAGAATTTTAGGGTCAGCTTTTCAGTTTTGGCAAAAACAGCCGATTGGGGTTCCGATGGAGTTGGGTTTGTTGATAGATGTGGAGAACAATGTTATCTTAACACTGTTAAGTCTTCATGTCTATGAATATGGTTGTCTTTTTTATTTATTTTGATCTTCTTTCATTTTTTTTTTCAAAATGTTTAACTGCAGAGAACTGAGGGTTGCTGGAGGGGCGGTGGGCAGGGGATGGTCTAGATGGGTAATGGCACTTGTGAAGAGCACTGAGTGTTGTATGTAAGTGATTAATTGCTAAATTCTACTCCCAAAACTAGTATTACACGATATGTTAACTAACTGGAATTAAAATAAAAACTCGGAAAAAAAACTTTATGGTTTTAGGGTACAATCCTCACATTTCTTTTGTTCAGTATATTCCTAAGTATTTTATTCTTTCTGATGCAATTGTGAATGGAATTATTTTCTTAATCACCAGCTTTCTTTTGATCAGTGTCTTCCTGGTGTAGGTTTAGAGCTACTTTTTCCTCACTGAAGATCCCTCCTTTACCCTTGTCAAAGCATCAGAAGCATAAGCTTCTGTGCTGCCCATGGGAAATGGTAGAACATCTCCAAACTCTTTTGGAGATGGCTTAGTGGGGTGGCATCAGGTCCTGTTTTGATCAGCCCACGGCTTTCACTGGATGCTATGTGCAAGTTGGAACCCAGTAACAGCTAACTACTACTGGCCCAGTCCCCCCCCCCCCACCCCACCCCTCACCTGAGGGCTGCTTTGCACTGATTATAGCACCAACACTCTGGTTGTCAATTATCTCTTCATTTCTTCCATTTGAGTTTTATATTGTTTTCTTGCAGTCTCATCTGTGTGTTCAGAATATTTTATAGTAATCCAGAGGTTGGAGATTTTATAGGGATGGCTTCCACTCTTGGTTAATCCGCCATATTGATGAACACAAAATCTCCAGTGATTTTGATTGTTCACTGATATTTAACTTCAACAGTACTTCAAGAATGAGAGGAGAGAATTCAGCTGCTGCAGAGCAATTTTCTTGTCACCGTCTATGGTGAAGATATAACAACCTGTTTGACCCCTCATGAACCCAAGGTACAGTTATTCCAAAGGGAAACAGGGATGCTATCAGTGGATCTCTTCATTAAAATAAAAGGGTCAAATCGGCTGTGAGGGAGAACAATGCACCTCCTCTCCAACAACAGAGACAGGAAGCACGTGGCCACCTTTAGCAGTAAGGGAACCCTTGATGTTCGCTGAGCCTAGTTCCTTCTGTTGCACGGAAATGGGAATCTGTTGGTGAAACAGAAGGGTGTTAGTGGAATCAAAAGGTACATTCCAAGATAGGTAGTCATGAATGCAAATTTTTCTGCCCCACTGATCTCAGGTGTGATGACTTGTTTTGCCCAGGGAAATGGGGCCAAAAGTGATGTGTGGTCACCCCCAGGGGAAGCTTTAATAAGTATCTACTTTGTTTTCCTCTCTTTCTCTCTGTCCTAACAGTTACCAGTATTCCAAACCGTGCTTCCCTGTCAGGCTTGGTTGGAGAACAAGGGTACTGCTGGCCTGAGAACAAAGATCTGGTCATTTGCTAATGAATGATAAGCTTTAGCAAGAACCACATCTTTGTTGGGGCACCTGGGTAGCTCAGTTGGTGAAGCGTCCAACTCTTGATTTTGGCTCAGGTCATGATCTCACAGTTAATGAAGCTGAGCCCCACGTCGGGCTCTGCACTGACAGTGCAGAGCCTGCTTAGGATTCTCTCTCTTTCTCTCTCTGTCTCTGCCCCTCTCCTGCTCATGCTCTCTTTCTAAATGAGCAAATAAACATTAAAAAAGAGAAGTACGTCTTTGTTGTGTTATGTCTGCCTGAGATTTGACAGTTGTTCACTATTCCAAGATCATAGAGCCATGGAGACCATTACAGGGATAGAGGGTTTTATGTGAGCAATTAGCATTGTCTGCTACAGGTGGGTGCTAAATGACTACTCAATTTTATAGATGAGGAAACTTAGCTCAAGCAGGTTAAATCATCTGCCCAATTGCATGTAGCTAATTAATAGTGGTGGGATTGTCCTCTAAAAACTATATTTGTATAACTATGCCATGGTAACATTATTTTTTATGATAAAAATGGCTCAAACTAGTAGGTACTAAAATGATTTTCATATTCAAAAAATCCTCCTCTCAATCATATCCCCCCAGACAACCCCATAGCATCAAACACGAAGCAACCCTATTTTTATTACAAATTGAATCTCTTGGAATGTTATCTGGTACACTTCATTTAACAGCAATTAAATTTTTCATAGGTTTGCATTAAATAATGTATTAATGAACAGTGTTATAAATGTTCTGTCATTATGATTTGCAATTAAAATGTCCCATAGAGTCTTGTGCTAATGATAATAACTAAATTACTGACACCTTTAGGATCCCTGTTGCTTTCAAATCCTTGGGACTGGTATGGAAATTCAGCGTGGTCAATATTAACTTCAGCTGTCATATGATGCAAAACTCCTCATGAATAAGCATTGTTCAACTTATTTCAAAATATATTCCAAAACACCTGTTTCAAAATCAAAATAGAAATCTATTTTCAAAGGCACCAGTAAAATGTGCAAGCATATTAATATAAGCTAAACTTTATTTCCATGAGTTGATCTGCACCTGTAACATTTATCACATTGGATTGGGACAATAAAAATACAGTGGCCACTTTGGAACCTCTATTTAATGAATTTATCAATCAATGGCCTTAAATTGTCCCCTTGATACGGCTAACCTGCCATTAAGACAAGTGTCTAGGAGGGGCGCCTGGGTGGCGCAGTCGGTTAAGCGTCCGGCTTCAGCCAGGTCACGATCTCGCGGTCCGTGGGTTCGAGCCCCGCGTCAGGCTCTGGGCTGATGGCTCGGAGCCTGGAGCCTGTTTCCGATTCTGTGTCTCCCTCTCTCTCTGCCCCTCCCCCGTTCATGCTCTGTCTCTCTCTGTCCCAAAAATAAATAAAAAACGTTGAAAAAAAAAAATTAAAAAAAAAAAAAAAAGACAAGTGTCTAGGGGCACCTAGGTGGTTCAGTTGGTTAAGCGTCTCACTCTTGATTTCAGCTCAGGTCATGATCCCCCAGTTTGTGAGTTCAAGGCCCACACTGAGATTCTCTCCCTTTCTCTCTGTCCCTCCCCCTGCTTGTGCTGTCTCTCTCTCTCTCTCTCAAAATAAACAAATAAACCTTAAAAAAGACAAGTGTCTAACAATAATATTAATGTATAAAATTTGTATAGAACTTTTGACCTTTCAAATCACCTTTATAGAAACTCTCGAAAACATTTTAGTGTAAATTAACTTAATAGCATTCTAGTAATTGAGAAATTGAGGTGTAGAAATATCAAACTCTTAAGGGCATAGTAGGTAGGTAGACGTGATGCACAGAAGGTTCTTCTGACTCTAAGCACAGTATTCTTGGCATTAAATGGCAGAACGAGAGTCCTTGCCAAAGACTTCAAGAGAGGAATTAGAGCCAAAGTTCTATTGGGAAGAGATTCATTCCACAGAGTACCAGGGGAAAGCTGTGTGACCTTGTAAGACCCCTATCACTGTTATTACAGATAAACCACCACTGACCCAAATGAAGTAAAACCTTGAGGTAAAAATATTTAAGATAATGAGGAGATGGTCTGGGGCACCTGGGTGGCTCAGTCAGTTAAACATCTGACTTCAGCTCACATCATGATATCTCCGTTCAGAGGTTTGGGTCCCATGTCAGGCTCTGGGCTGAGAGCTCAGAGCGTGGAGCCTGCTTCTGATTCTGTGTCTCCCTCTCTGTCTCTCTGCCCCACCCCTACTCATGCTCTGTCTCTCTCTTGAAAATAAATCAACATTAAAAAACTTAAAGAAAAAAAGATAATTAGGAGATGGGCTCTGTTGGTGGTGGAAGTTGGATCCTGAGAGAGCGGATATGGAGTGTAAATCAAGGAAAGGGAATGGAATTAAAATGGCTCCACAGATGCTCCGGTTGTCCACTGTGCAGCAAAGCCCCACCATATGATAGCTGCTTAAAGCCAGAGCAGTCTTGTTTAGACCTCTGCTCTACAATGCAGAGGTTGCTCCTTTCTGCTCTGTGTAAAATCCTCTGGGTCTCTGGAACAATGGGTTTGGAGTCCTCTGAAGGATGCCAGCTGCCTGCTTGGACCTTAACTGGGACCCTCAACCAGAACACCTTCAAGTGGCCTCCTCTAGGCTTGCTCATAACATGAGAGCTGGGTTTTGAGAAGGAAAATCCAGGGCACGCCAGTGAAGTCTGTGACCTTTTAAGATCACGGAAGACCCAGCCTCAGAAGTGATGCGATGCCGGTTCCATCACTTTCTATTTCTGAGACTTGCCTGGAGTCGTGTGGAAGGTAATATGACTCATCTTTCGATGGCAGGAGTATGATATATCGACAGACGTATTTTAAAACCATCACAAGCTTTTTAAGGACTGATATGGAAATATCATTAAGACATAAAATAATGGGAGAAAATAATGTACAGAAACCATGTGCTTAATTTTCTATCATTTATATGAAAATGGGAGAACATAATACATATTTATATTGTTATTTCCCCCAACACATAGAGCTCAGTAAACATTTGTTTATTGACTGAATACTGAATGAACCCAAATCGTCTCTGTCGCTTATCCTTGTGGGCACGTCAAGGGAGGAGTAGAGAATCAATAGTAAACATTCTTTTGCTCGTGAAATCTCACTGAGATGGACACAGATACAGGCCTCCTGAGAAGGGAAGGGTCATTTTTGAAGAGGCGTTTGAGAAAGGGTGTCGAATACATGTAAAAAGCAGATGTATCAGGTTTTGCAGTGGTATCAGGGTCCTTAAAGGAGTTAGAGAAGGAACAGTTGAGACACAGGTAAGTGATTTGCAGAGAAAAACGTCGGAACATGTGTCTCATGAGGATTTATCACTGTTGGCTCCATGATACAGAAGAGAGGAAACCCATGTTACTTTTATCTGAGAGGCAAACCGAGTTCAATAAGTAAATTCAAGGGAAATTCCATTGGGTCGAACTGTGGATGGTTTGCATTTGTTTAGGCATAAGGTTAAGCATGGCAACTGGCAGGGCGTATGGAGACTTGAAGCAGAGAGAGGTGAAGAAACATACCTGAAGTGCTTTGTGCGTAAACTTCTTGGCAGTAGTGCCCGACTTAAGGTCATGTAATGATGAGTTTATGGAGCTTAAGTCTTAGTTTTATCTGACACTTACATTCATTCATATTCTGGACACAGTTCTGGTGTTCTTCAAAAAAGATCAATTTCAGGGGTGCCTGGGGGGCTCAGTCAGTTAAGCGTCCGACTTCGACTCAGGTCGTGATCTCACGGTTTGTGGGTTCGAGCCCCACGTCGGGCTCTGTGCTGACAGCTCGGAGCCCGGAGCCTGCTTCGGATTCTGTGTCTCCCTCTCTCTCTGCCCCTCCCCTGCTCGTGTTCTGTCGCTGTCTCTCAAAAGTAAGTAAACATTTTAAAAAGATTTTAAAAAAACACATCAATTTCTTTCCACCTCATGGCATTATGAGAAAGACACCAATATTATCACTTCCATTTTCAGATGAGGAAACTGAGGCACAGACCTCACATAGGCAGCATGAGGCAGAGCCAGCAAGCCCAGAGACCAGCCTCTCTATACGTTGAGCCTTGCATAGGTAAAATCAAAGTTCTGTGAAGCCATCATTTGATCACCACACCAAGCTCCCTCTCGTGCATTGGAATCGTTCAAGGCTTAATTGAAATTATCACAAGCCTAAATTTATAGAAGAAGAATACAAAGAGACCCAAGTAGTAGTAACATCAGTAGCTTCTGGACTAGTATATTCCCCCCTCTAAAGAGACAAACTCAAGCCTAGAGATGAGGCAAGTGACCTGTAAGTGACCATCTAACTGACTGAAGGTAGATCCTAGGCGAGAAGCCAGCTTTTAATAGAGTATTTTAATAAAACTCTAACCATACTGACTTTATTTTCTGTCCCAACTGCCTATCTTTGTGAGAAGAGGTTACTATCCAATTCTGACCATCCACCTTTACACTCGGAACTGAAATCTGGAATCACCCCATTTCAATCCAACTGGTAGGTTTATCTCCCCCTCGCCCGGGAATTGATTGTCAATTTGTCTTTCTTTTTGCCTATACTGTAGAAAAGACTTTCTTCCTTTTTTTTTTTCTTTCAAAGGGATTCATAAGGCCTTGTAATTAGGCATGCTGATTAGAATATCTCTAATAGTGTGCAGAAGATTGCCTTCTGAACAAAAAATGAAGGAGGGTGGCATCTTGTGGTTTTCTCTCAGAAGATGCAGAGGTAGAAACCCCCTACAGGGCTTTGTTAGGAGCCACCTCTTTTTGAAATGGACCCCTACTTCCCTTTGAATCAAATCTTTCCTCGAGCCGGAATAGACCCACCTAGTCACGCAGGGTGACAGTTACTAGATATAAGGAGGAAAACAGCAGGAGTCATAAGAATCCATCCCAAGATAAATAATTCTAACACGCTGCTGACTTACAACAAAGATTGACTGTTCTACCACTCATCTAAGGAAATATCTACCTATTGGGAACCTGCTCCTTTCCAGTATATTAAGGATTAATTGCTTGCTTTATGTTTGTTATTAGCCAGGCTAAATATTCCACTTACAGCACAGAGGTTCCCAGACACACTGAAAATATGGAATGGAATACAGTGGAATGGACCAATAATAAATATGGTCTTATTCACTTGCTTCTTTTTAAGATTCTATGTGAAACACTCTCCTTTTCATTTCCCATGGTTCTTGACCCTTATTTGTCTCTTCCTACATACTGAACTCTTCTGGGTCTTCCTCTGCTACTCTACCCTCATATATTGTGCCCTTAGGGTTTTCTCTGGGTCTCTCTTTGTTTTAATCTCTGGATCTCCTACTCCCATGATTCTAACTGCGTACTACATGACCATGACTCCTAAATCCATCTCCCATATAGATCCTTCATCTGACATCGGACCTGAATGTGATGTCACATCTAGTGACCAGCATCCCAGATAATAGTGACAACAATATTAACCACATTCTCATAATGTCATCATGGCCATTGACATTGTTATCATATCATCTCTCATTTACTGGGTGCTCATTACCTGCCTGGCAGGTAAAGTGATAAACACTTTAAATGCATCAAATGACCCCTCTGGAGATTAAATAAAATAAATGAGTAAGTATGAACTTGAATCCAGGTTCATCTGAACAAAATCTATGCATTGGACCACTCAACAAAACTACTTGTAATCCTGAATTAGTGATGATCAGAATGAGTATGTTTGTCCATTTTGAGGCCCTTGGACTTTCTCTGCTCAAGAGTACCAATATCCTGTTTTTAGTCTCTAAGGCTGTGGAAAGATTAGGTTCAGATCTTAATGCCCATGCAATCTCCCACCTCAGACCAAGTAGTATCGCTTTTATGGGCTCATGCACGGCAAAGATAATAATCCTAACCACCTGCTACTTAAACCAAGGAGTTTGTTACTTTTGAAACTAAATGTCAGTTGCTGTGACAAGAAATCCCCTTACTCGTGGAAGTGGAACCCTAACTTGCCATGGTTGTGCAAATGCTAGTTGTCCAACATGTGTCACCTAAACAGTGGCCAAGGCAATGAACCCAAAGGCTAACATCTCAGTGGCAAAGTTGCATATATACCTATGGCACCTGGACCCAGAAACTCTGGCAGTATATTGAAATTCATTTTATAGTTTCCACAGAATTTGCAAACTCTCCTGCCAATGGCATCTGCTCACTCACACATCAGAATGGCCAAGTATGGCATATGGATTCTCCATAAATACCAGCAAGGATGGATTCTTAAAATCAGCTATTGACAGAACTTCAGGCAACAAGGCATATCCAAAGGTGCCTACTTCAAATACACATGGGCCTAAGAGGTGAAATCTTAAGGTATCTTCCAAACAATTTATAAATAGAGGGGCAATTCCTTTCCTTTCTCCTTTATGAAGACAGCTCATCGATGCTGGCTCCTTATTACAGATGGTCATGTTTACCAGCATGTGGTGTAAGGTTTTCAGGACATACCGTGGTAGGCATCAGGTATGGCAGGTACAAGGTTTTGGGATGTGCTTGCAGGTAAGGAGTGAGCATCAGAAGTAGGTGATGATGGGGCGCCTGGGTGGCTCAGTCAGTTAAGTGTCCAACTCTTGATTTTGGCTCAGGTCATGATTCAGGGCATCGAGCCCCACGTGCAGCTCTGTGCTGATGGTGTAGAGACTTCGTGGGAGTCTCTCTCTCCCTCTCTCTCTCTGACCCTCTCCCACTCATGTTCTCTAAATAAATAAATAAATAAATAAATAAATAAACTTAAAGAAATGGTGTTGATCACTTAGTAAGTTATCTTTCTGTTACATTTCCATTTGACCTTGAACATGCTTCCCTTTACACTAAACTGGTTTTAATAATATTAGGTACTTATGAGAATATCTTACTGGGAAGAAAGAATTAGTATTATTTAACTTTTCAATCTCATAATATCATGGAATGTTTCTATAACTGCTAATATATTCCCTCAAAACATCATTGCTTCAAACAATGACAGAGTGCATTTTACTCAGAGGTCTATACATGGGGTAAGGTTTGGTGAGGATAGCTCCTCTCTGCTTGTCTCAGCATCTTCCAGGGTGATCCACAGGCTGGTGTCATATGAAGCCTCACTCACGGACATGTCCTACAAGATGATGTTATTAGTTGAGATTTGAGATTGGACTGTTGGCAAGAACATCTACACATGACCTCTCCATGTGGTTTGGGCTTCCTCAAAATGTCATGACTGGGTTTTAAGGGCTGTTTCCCTGAAAGAGAATGGAATGGGTGAGGCATTCACTGTATCAACTTTTATGGCATAATCTTAAATGTGACACGGAGTCACTCCCATCACATAATGCTCATTAGATTGTAGATTCAAAGGCTGGCCCATGGCCATATTCAAGAGGAGGCAATACGATTGCTTAATGAATTCATGTAAACAACATTTTATAGAAAGAACATGTGGGTTGGAATATAATGGGGAGACCATCTTTGGAAATTCCAATCCAACACCTACTATATCTGGTATATAGGATTTTTTTTGGTAAGTTTATATTAAAAAGAATGGATATAGAGAGAAACGAAGGGTAGGAGAGATGTAGAAAGGATAACTTACATCTAGTAATCACCTCCTACTCTCCTAAACTTCTACATCAAATGAATGAGTAAGTCCTGTACATTGGCATACTGCTGAAATATTTGCTACATCTATGCCCCAAACACGCACACTCTCTTAACTGTTAAATCTTGTCTGGACAATCCCAGCAGTAGTCTCTTTGTACTCCTTGCCTGCAGTTTTCAGCTTACTTTCCTCTGTAATACAGCTAGAGGATTCTTCTAAAAGAAGAAGTTGATTATGCCCAATATTAATATTCTTTAATCTTGCCCAGCCGCTTACACTATAAACCCAAACATCTATGGACGGTGAGAAGTTTGCAGCACCCTTTCCTTCTCTTGTAGGCTGATACTGGCATTATGTTTATGCCAGATTGACTTCAGTTAAGTTTTGGGATCAAGTGGGAGGGGTAGCATCAGAAGTCACTGGCCAAGTTCATTCTTTCCTACAGTGGAAAGACCACCTTCGTTCTTAGAACGTGACCTAGTACATAAACACCCACACATAGCGTCGCTTTGCTTTTTCTTTCTCGTTTTTCTTTCCATGCCACCAGTTCCATCAGAGGGAGATGGTAATTGCTGGATAAAACCCGCTGCTATCGATTTCCCTCTTTAGGAAACAGGACACCACTAATGCAGGTATCTGTGTCCCAGCATGGAATGGAGGGTTTTGGTATGGGTGCCACTTGCTGGGTTCTCCCCATGGCAAAGCTTAGTCCTTGAAACAGCGTTCGGGTCTGCTCCCTTGACCTCTTCACACAAGATCACAGCTCCCAGCGTTTCAACAGCGCTTACCCAGCTTGCTCAGCTTCGGCAGGGGAAAGGCGGAACCTGCTGACGAGACATTTCCCGGGTCTGGGGGAGGCCGCTGCCCACACGCTCAGAGCAGTTTCTATGGAGCTGCCTCTCCTCCCCATACTGTGTGCTTGTTCATTTTGCTGTTGCCAGAGGGAATGAAAGCATTTATGAAATTGAAAATATCCAAGCAATCCGTTTTGAGAAAGGGCTCTCTCTTTGAGTATTGAAGTGCCCTGAGAGAAGGGCAAAAGCAACACTCAATATGAGTTTACAGAATCACTTTCCTGGAAATATTTGTTTTCAGTGTAATCTTTCCTATGAGTATTTGGCCTAAAGCCCAGGTCAACCTATTGATAAAGACAATTGCTCAGACATTGTGTGTTTTTTAGACACGCTCAGCATGAATTCAAACAAAGAATCCTCATGCCCTCTCAGAATCCTAGAAGATCACAGGTGGAAAATACCTGACCTTATTTGCAGGATACTCACCTGTTCTGAAAAGTGAACTACCAAGGCCCCTGATGAGACAGCATTGGGCACATAACCATCTCAAATGTGAAGTCCTGATCTTCTTTCAGACTGAAAAAGATCTGTCGTTCACTTATTCATTATTCATTTATTCATCCATTCAACATTCACCGAGGACCTACATTTCTGAGCATTTTGAGATGATCTACTAGCTAACTCTTACCAATTTGCCCGTCATGTGCCAGGCTTAGTTCCAACTGTGGAATAGCCACATAACAGCTTTGTAAGCTTAAAGCGAATGTCTGCCTCCCTGCTTACCGATCAATTGAAGGGAGATCGGATGGCTTCAATCACTTGCCAAAGGCCACATGATGGGTGACTTGTATACCGGGGGGGAACTCCCAGCTGTGTGACTCCAATGTCTACCCTCATATCCATGGCTATCATACAGGACACGGCTGGTCTGCCAAAATTGCTCTTGTTTTGGTAGAAGAAGCGTACAAACAATATAATAAAAAGTGTTATAATAGGTGGGCATATCATGGAGAGCGATAAATGCAATTTATTTTTCCTCACTTCAGGAGTGAGTGGTTTAGAAGATAAGAAAGTGAACCATTATAGCTGCTTTCAGCCTACCAATTTAATAGTCGAAAATATGCACCAAAATTCTTCTTATTTATTCTGAGGCATGGTCTATTTATGTTTTCCCTGAATAAACCTTTTTGCAATCGTGTTAGTACCTTCTTTGTTATGACTAAAATATGTGTCATAAATGCTCAAAAATTTCTTTAAACCAAATTTCTCTCGTGAAGACATATATTCTAACTTATACATAGAGAAATTTACAGTGATAAGAATTTACTTGCTGTGGATTGTGCATGAAGATCTTCTCGTAAGCTTAGTAGCTATATACTGAGCACTGGCTATGTACTAGGCACGTCATCTGTATTTTGTGTTTTGACACAGCATTATGAGGCAGGTGATTTGATCCTCTTTTAAGTAAAGATCAGAGCTTTCGAAATGGTGAATGATGAGCCAAAAGGATATAGAAAATGCAGAGTTCTAATCCAGTTTTCTGACCCCTAGTCCAGCCTTTTTGCTGGCAATACCGTGCTGCCTCATTAAAAAAAAAAAAAAAAAAACATGGAGCACCTGCCTGGTTCAGTTGGTTAAGCGTCCAACTCTTGATTTCCTCTCAGGTCATGATCTCACTGTTTGTGAGTTCAAAGCCCCGCACTGGGCTCTGTATTAACAGTGTGAAGCCTGCTTGGGATTCCATCTCTCTCCTCTCTCTGCCCCTCCTGCATGCTCACTCTCTCAAAATAAATAAATCAACTTAAAAAAAGAAAAAGCCTGAGACATTTGTTGTCTGTTCATACTGTGCCACCTCCCCTACGTCTTTACCCGCTAACTTCGGAGAAATAGAATCACACAGAGTAAAGAATGAAATCAGCTTTAGCATCCCAACACATTTAAGAGAGATAAATCCTTATGTAATCAGATCAAGGCAGATGTATACAAAGCTCATATTTTAAAATTATATTTTGCTCTTTAAAAGTCATGGTAAAAGATGAATTAATCAGCTTATGTTCTCTGAGATGTCGGAATGCTTTAAGTGTCATCGTCTTCCCGGATAACATAGGTCTGTGGCATCGAGCTAACGTTTGCAGTCCTCAAACATACCACGCACTCTGCCTGACACTAACATAAAGTGTGCCGTCAAATATGTAAAATATATGGATTTTTATCTTAATTTTACAGCAGGAGTTGAGACACACAAAAAACAAGGTAATTTCCCAAGGTTACACAATTATGTAGTGGTCATCCAAGAATCAAAGTCAAATCCATCTGACCCCAAGATTAGATTATAAGAAACATCTCATGGAAGAGACCTGATTGTTATATTTGTTTGAAAATTCTGGATGTTTTGTGATTTCCTTCTAAAATATCCTAAATTTCCATTGTGTGTGTGTGTGTGTGTTTAAGCTGTACAATAGACTTAGGAGACCTATACAGGTAAAGAGTGAGCAACAATCCCTCTGTGAAGGGTTTTCTGTTTTCTTAAATGTTTATTTATTTTTGAGAGAGAGAAAGGCAGAGCATGAGTGGGGAGAGGGGCAGAGAGAGAGGGAGACACAGAATCGGAGGCAGGCTCCAGGCTCTGAGCTGTCAGCACAGAGTCCGACACGGGGCTCAAATTTGTGAACTACCAATCATGACCTGAGCTGAAGTCGGACGTTTAACTGACTGAGCCACCCAGGCACCCTAAGGGTTTTCTATTTTTGAAGCTATATGTATTTACTCAAAACTTTTACCCACACAAACAGAGAGAGCATTTGAGTAACTGTGGCCACGACAGGGACTATCCCGTACAGCCAGAGTCGTGGGCTTCCAGAAATTGGATGAGGGCAGCTGAGCAGATATGAGCACTCCACGAATGGCAGCTAGTATTTCTACCTTGGATTTTGACAGATACCCCCTAGATTCAGTGTACAAACTGATTACTTAATAAACACACACTCTTTTGTTTTTTGACTTTCATAAAGTGAGGTCACTGTTCTTCTATCACACCACATCTGCAGTGGAGTTCTAACAGTTACTATTTCTTCCTCTGTCTCTGACATGCCAGGCTCAAGAAGGGGAAAGAGAACTGGAGAGGAGCCCAGGCACCTGCTCAGGATCAAAGTCATGGCTGACATAACAGCAAAGAAGGGTCAGCACCTGGTCCCAGTGCTTTGCTAGAGTCCCTCCTCTTCACCCTGGCTGTCAGGGCCCTGGTACTGGGAATGAGGGAAGTTGAAACATGTAGCTGGCTGGATAGAGAGTGAATGAGTCGAGAGAGCAGAGCGGTGCATCCTCAGGATGCCTGACCAGAGCCTGGAAAATCTGTTTAATGCGAAAGTTTGATGAACATTTGTCCTGGGTATCCAACTTATGTTGCATCTGCTGCATATGTGTTGCTTCATTTGATGAGTATTTGTTTTCCTACCAGACTGTAGGCTCTGAGGGTAGAGATCCATTTCTTTTTTTCTCGTATCATATCCCTAATGGCTATCACATTGTCTAGTACCTAATAATACCAAATATACTTGTGATAAATAACTGCATAAATGGCTGGATAGATGGACAGATGAATGGGTGGATGGACGGACAGACAGGTGGATGGATGGACTGACTACATGCAGTTTTCCCTGGTGAAAGAGTCTGGGTTATCATTTGCTATTGAATTGGACAGGATCAAGTGTTAATGGTGGTTTTGACTTTGAGGTAGGAAACCTCTCTGTGTGTAAGCTTACTTGGATAATAAAATATCCTGTATTCTCTTTTAAAAGGTGTATTTATTTTTGAGAGAGAGAGAGAGAGAGTGCAAGCAGGGGAGGGGCAGAGAGAGAAGGGGACAGAGGATCTGAAGCAGGCTCCACGCTGACAGCAGTGTGCCCAAGGCAGGCTTGAACTCATGAACCTTGAGATCATGACCTGAGCTGAAGTCGGGCATTCAACCAACTGAGCCACCCAGGTCCCCCAAGATATCCTGTATTCTTTTTATAAGTTGTTTTATCAAGTGCTAAAATAAGTATGTATTTAATATTACAGAGAGAGGCATATGGCAGAGATAATGTTCCTCAAGTGACTTCTGTGTTTTAGGTGATGATATCATTATAAATAGGATATTGCCATTGAGTCCAGGGTACTTGTAATCTAGACTGTGGGGTAGAGATTCAGGAGTTCAAATAAATTCTGATGTAAAACAAATTAAGATGTATTCAGGTCTGTATGGTGTGGAGGTGAGATTTGGACATACTGATGTATAGATTTAATTGATGTCCTATCTCTGCTCCCTTTCTCTAAGATGAAGCCACTGTGACTTTGTTCTTGGTTATGTAAACATAGTAGGAATTTTGAATAAACTGGTTCTTAGACCGTAAAACTGGAGATCAGACATTTCACCCCATCTTGAAAGAGAAAGATGAAATCTATACATACTCCCACGAATTTTCATTTTCCTTGGACTTCTGAGTCTCCTTACTTCGATCAGTGGGACTGGCCATATCCCTTTATTTCCATGGCCTCTAGGAGAAGTATGGGAAAGAAGATGCATCTTGGCCATTCAGCATTATTAAGATCTGTGTGACAACCTAGGGTAGAAAAGACCCATGAAATAGAGTATTGGGAGAGACAGCATGTCAATGACAGAAAGGAGCATTGTAGCTGAGTTAGAGTTTAGACACAGAGGGCCATGATAGCAGGGCTTTAGGTAGGAAGGAATCATGAGTAGAGGGTGAAGCTAGACATTAACCTCCCCAACCCTGACCCTGTCCCATTCCAATGAATGCCCTGCATGCCCTGGGCTGCATCCCACAGGACCCAGTGACTTAGCTGATGTATTTGGTAAACCTGGAACAACTCTTATCAAGAAACCTTACTTTGCTGTGGCACCTACACCCTTGCCCGCATGAGGTAATGGTAAGAAAGCTGAGTCACCGGCCAACTGAAGAGGAGAGAGGTGCATGGGAGGGACAGAAGCAGACTGTGTCATGATCCTGAACGGATGAAGGGACCTGCAGGGCCATTGTCACAGGATAGTAGGCAGAGGCGAAATTGGTGAGCTGGACGTGGTGTGAGTCTCTATGCAGCTTTCCAGTGGAGGTGGCAGCAAGCTGGATTAGCAGGGAGACGGAGGGTTGAACGTGTGAAAAATTGGGAGCACCATGATAGAGCTACGGCTGCTGCGATGTTCAAGTTATATGGGAAACAATTTTCGACACAAACTCAGGGACTTTGGGGAGGGAAAAAATACTCTTAAAATGATTCTCATCAGCATCCATAGGTCAGTGTTGCCGTCAAGAAGGCACAAGGGTAGCAAGTCTCATATGCTGGGATGGGTCCCCAAATGGGAGAAGCACACGCCAAGTGTTTTGCCAGCCATTTGTTCCGTCTCTGGTGGTCCGGGAGATGACATTTGAGCCGGCCTTGAAGGATAGGGGCAGCGTGCGTCTTCTGATTCCACAGCTTCTGCTCATCCCAGAGACCTCTGAACTCATCCGCTTTATACAAAAACATTAGTGATGGTTGGCTAGCTGGAGCAATAGTTTTCTGTACAAATCAAATTGACTCAAGTCTTCCTCATTTTGCTGGGGAGTGTTCAGACACTGTGGAGTAATTTGGCTATCCATCTGCATCAAATGTTGCATTACCAAAGAAAATCATTTCTTCCCTTGGACACAGGAAGTTCAAGGCTGATTGCAGACACGATTCGTCTGTGAATGCGATTTTCCTTTGCTTGCCCCCATGATTTACTAGTACATGGAACTCCATGGGACGTGGGATCCAGGGTGTATCTTTTATTTTGAAGCCTCAAAAAAAGGAGAAATGATAATACAGCCTTTGTGTCACATCCCTCTCCGTGAGTTTCGCAAGTAATTTGTTTCAGGAAATAGTCCCTTTTTGTGATATTATCCATAGCACCCCATGCAGAAATCAGAAATTGATCTAACAGCAGTTATGTAAGCCACCTTCACTGCTGCCCCATTGCAACTTAACAGGCAGTGTCGCCCAGAGGTTAAGCATGCCCATTCTGGAGCCAGTCTCTTGGGGTTCAAATTCCAAGTCCTCTACTTACAAACTAACTGTTCCCTGGCAAGTCACTTGATCCCCCTATACCTCACTCTCCTCATTAGTAAAAAGGGGTTCATACTAGTTCCCATTTCATGGTTGTTTTGAGGATTAATTGTAAATCACTTCTAAAGCTCAACAAATGTTGGCTGTAGCAGATTCATTTCTGAACTAGTGGATGTTCCTTCGAGTTCCTGGTTGAGTCAACATCAAATCTCTTATCTTTTCTGAAATCTTTCCTTTCCCTGACCTATTGCTAACTCAGTCCCCAAAATGGATCATGTTCATAGTTGACTATATCAAAGAATCTGCCTATGAAAGCTCTTAAAACAAGAGTGATTAAGATGATTTTAGTAATGGCATAATAATAGCGGCAGGAATGGAAATTCTCTAAAAACAGTCACATCTAATAAGCTTTGGTGATTATATGCTCTGGGTTGATTGCTTTACATACATTATATGATCTAATCCTTCTCCAAACTCTATACAATTGGATTTAGGATTATTCACATTTCGTGGAAGTAAAAAGTGAGGTTCATAGCAGTTCGGTTAATTGACTGCACATCTCACTGCTGATAAGTGACGGGGCCTGTATTTGAATTAGATTGGTCGAATCTGTAGAAACTTCAATATTAGCCAATTACTCCAGTCTCATCTAGCATCTTGCACTGCATTCATTAATTTAAAATATTCTCTCTCTCTCTCTCTCTCTGTAGATTATGACATAGAAGCTGTATTCTTTCTCATTTCTCCTATACCCTTGTGCAAAGCCCAGATTTTTTTTTTTTTTTTTTTTTTTTTAGAGAAACAGAGTGTGAGTGTGTGCATGGGATAGGGGCAGAGGGAGAGAGAGGATCTTAAGCGGGCTCCATACCCAGTGCAGAGCCCAACACGGGGCTCAATCTCACAACTGCGAGATCGTGACCTGAACCGAAATCAAGAGCCAGACACTTAGACGACTGAGCCACCCAGATGCCTCAAAATCCAGATTTTTTTTTTTTTTTTACATGATGCCAGGACCCTTAACACTACTTATGACCTTTTCATCTTTATCCCATCATTGGTCATTTGGCATTGAGTTTTCCCTCTTTCACTTCATCCCAACCCTGCCCTTGAACTCAAATCCGGTTATATGTGGAAGATTCCTCACTGCCTGCCCATTTTTCTTGGAGTAAACGCCACATCTTTATTTGCCTTGACTTGCAAGCCTTGCAAAATTCTGCCCTAGTGACCTCTTCAATCTCATGTGACTTGCTGTTCCCTCTTCTCCATATTTTGACCGAATGGCTTTTGTTTTTTCTGTTTCTAAAATGAGCTTTGATGAGTCAAATGATAGGGACTCTGGTGTGCTATCCCTGCCTGAGTGCTTTGTTTTTCCCTGTCTGCCCAGGCTCTCCAGTGTTTCCTAGAGATCTTAAATCAGCCAGCATTTCCTATTGGATGCCTTCCTGAGACCCCCTGACTGGACCAATTGCCACTTTGCATGTCTTCATGGTTCCCTGCCCTCTCCTTCGTAGCATGTGTTACACTGTCTCTCCCCCTAGACTTTAAGCACCCTGAGAGCAAGGACCAGGTCTTTTATTAACTACTCACCATTGTCAAATAAGAAAATGATTCATTTTGACAACAACTATTAATGTGCTTAAAAGGGGCCTTCAGTTCACTCTCATTAAAAAAATATATGTTTTCACTCTAATAGAAAAGATGGGATTTCATGATCTCTTTCTCTCTCTCTCTCTCTCTCTCTCTCTCTCACACACACACACACACACACACACACACACACACAATTTCCCAATGAATTGTTTTTTCTCAGCATTTTTTTTCAATCAACTAAATGCAAAATTGAAGTCAGATAGTTATGGGACCATAGCAGGGGAATCGGTGTCCCAAAGGATCCTCATGGGTGCTAACTTCTGCTATTTAGCACCTCTTACCATATGATTCCACTGTGTCTATTTAACCTCATGACAGCCATGCTCTCAATCCCACAGAGTATACAACACTCTGGCCCTGTGTACTGCTCATTCTCACTACCAGATCCCATCGTTATCTGGGCTTTCACATACTCTGTTTCCTGCCTCAATGTTCTCCCTTTCCTTTCTAGTTGTCCCTTTAGCAGTGCCATCTGAAGAACATAGATGTGGAATCAGTGTTCAAGTCCCATTTATCAAATGGCAATGTCACTACTGGGTTTCCAGGGATACTGTGAAGGCAACCAGAGATGGGGACTGGTTTATAACAGCTACTGAGTAAATACTGTTCCCTCACCATTATTCAGAATACTGGAGCTAAGGCCAGCTTTTCCAAGAAGCTTTCTTTGATTGCACCTGTCTGGTTTGACTTTCCACTTCTACATGTATAGCTTAATGACTATCTCCATCGTGCACCCCTAGCTCATTCTCTGGGATGATTCTATAACTGTCTCACATGTGTACGTCTGGTCCTTCAAATAGATTGCTCGTACCCAAGGGCAGAAAACTTGTGTCATGCTAAATTTATTCTCATCCACAGAGCCCATTAATATGTTAAGTGAATATTACAGTAGCTTAACTTTTACAGAATGGAATTTATATCATATGCTATATATCAACTGTCTAGTATTGTGTGAGGGCATTAACTATACCTCCTCATTAATCTCTGTGATAAAGATATTAAGCCTCTGTGGATTTCTAACTTCAGCTTACCAACTAAGCACATAGTCATTTTGGTAATAAGGAGCTTTGGCTTAAAGGAAGTATCCATATGGGAGGAAAGATTCTGTTAATATATTCATTTTAATCCTATCACTGCATGATTACATTAACACACCTAAATCATTTTATTATTGATTTACGCATGCAGGCATAAACATCTTTGACAAAATTTTTAATGATAGGAAAATATTCGCAGCATAATATTAATTGAAAATAGGAGGGCATAAAATATGTAGCGTGATCTCAGCTCTGTGTAATGTAAAATTATAAATTACACACTAGAAGGGAAGTCATTAAATATTAACAGAGACTGACTTTGAATGTGATTTTTTATATGATTTTTAAATATTTTTTACATTCATTAGCATTATTTTCAATCCATGTAATAAATGCCTATTGCTTTTGCAATCAGAATATTTCAAAACTTATTATAAAGATGTGAGCTCCACATGTTATAACATATTACAAATTCTTAATAAAGTCACAATATCCCACATGAAAATTGAAAATATACTCATTTATTACCTAATGTGTTTCCTAATTAAAATTTTTTTAGTGTCCATTATGTGCTTTTGCTGGTGGGGTGTATAGTGCAATTTATTAGATACAGAGAAAATGATAGCAAAAAGTCACCAGGTGGATTCCTCAAGTATTTGCCCTTAGAGGGTGACCAAAAAAAAAAAGTTCAAATCTAAAAAAGTATGAAGAGTGAAAGTGAATCAATAGTGTGTTAGTTGGGCTTCTCCAGAGGAACAGCACCAATAGCATACATGTAAAGGGATGTGTTCTAAAGGACTGGCTCACATGATTATGGGGGCTGAGAAGTTCCACCATCTGCTGTCTGCCAGCTAGAGACCCAGGAAAGTGGGCAATAGAGTTTGAAGGCCTAAGATCCAGAGAGCTGGTGGTGTAGATTCATTCCTAGTCTGAAAGCTGGGAATCAGGACTTCTGAGAGCAGAGGATGGAGGTCCAGCTCAGCAACCAGGGAAAGAGCGACTCCCTCTTTCCTCCACCTTTTTGTTCTATTCAGGCCCTCAGCAGATTGGATGATGCCCATTCATGCCAGGGAGGGCCATCTTCTTTTGTCAGTCCACCCATTCAAATGCTGATCTCATCCAAAGCACCCTCACAGACACACCAGAAATCATGTTTAACCAAATACCTGGGCATCCCTGTGCCCTGGCAAGTGGACCCATAAAATTAGCCATTGCATACAATGAGCGAGTTGATAACGAGGGCCACAAAATCTTTCAAGGAATCGGAGGGGTAAAACAAGGTACAAAGGATGATACATGCTACGTAAGCAAAGAAGAAGAGAAAGCGCGGGTGCGTCTGTGTGCTCTGCCGTGGCCTGGTGCTACGCATGTTGGAGGCCTGTGCAATGTACATGCGTATTGGTGTCTATTTGTGTTGGTATGTGTGCGGAGGAGGTTGGCAAAGGAGTCAGCTCAACTACACAAATAGTACAGTTCGAGGGGGTGGGTCTTGAGAACAGGCCTCCAAAACTTTGGAAATCAGCCTGCCCCTGAGAGGTAAGCTCTAAATTTAATTTCAATTTGATCACAGCAGAGATTGTTGAAGTCACCCATATACACGCACCCACATATGCACAGGTACGCGCACACACACATGTACACACTCATTCAAGCATTCGGAGGCAAGCAAGATTTTGCTAACTCCTCTTTTTATTAATGAATCTTAAATAGGAGGATTTATGCAAATGCCACCCAGGAAAAGTATTTCTCTGACTCAAGGATGTGCCACTTACTCTGCCATTCTGAGCATTGTGACCCAATAACAGTGATACCTGTCATTGTTTTAGTATTAGAAGTACATACTTATTATCCTCATTTCTTTGTACATATACTCTCTCACTTACTTTCACAGAAACCTCCAAAGTATATACTATTCTTATCCTATTTATAAATGATGGAATTGAAGCTTAATTTAAGCTTTCATCAACTTATCCCTAGACACACTTTAGCCTCCCTTAATTCAGCCTGTCCTGCTCGAGGCACAGTGGACATCTTGTGTCACTCTGTACTTTCTGGTCCCAGCCGGTCCCTGAGAGATACGGTCATTCGTTTCATACAGGTTGTCCTACTGTTGGACGTATGTGATTAGTCCAGATTCTACTGAGGGGGACAAAGTTATCTAATAAAAAGAATAAACGGTTTGAATTAAGAAGTCTTTATTTCAAGACCCTATTCTGTCACCTGCTGACTGAGTTCTCAAGTAAGTGGCAAAGTTCTCTGAACTTTACTTCCCTCAGACTCCAAATGGCTTTGGAAGATAAATTGCGTATCAACGGTAAAATAGATTACTGTTCAGCAAATGTTTACTCCCTCCTCTCCCATCTTCCTGAGAGTAGAATATCACCCTTATATTTGTCTTCTGGGGCTGCCGCACATAACAAATTACCACAGACTGGTGGCTTAAGAAAACAGAAACTAATTTCTCACAGATCTGGAGGTTGGAAGTCCAAAATCAAAGCGCTGGTCAGGTTGGCTTCTGGTGAGGTCACTCTCCCTGGCTTGCAGATACCCATCTGCTTTTCCTGTGTCCTAATTTGGCCCTCTTCTACTTCTTGTAAGGACATCAATCCTTTTGGATTAGAGCCATTTTTATTACTTTATGTAGCCTTAACTGCTTTCTTAAAAATCCTATCCCCAAATATAGCCACATTGGGGGTTAGGGTTTCAACAAACGGGGGGACACGATTCAGCACAGAATAACTACCTCCTAATTTATGTTGGGCATGGCACTTACAGTGGCTTCATGGCGTGTGGAATGTGCTTCCCCATCTCGATTGCTCATGTGTATGATCTGCTTTAAACGAGATATTAGCAAGGTGACATTGGTAGGTCCCTCAAAGTTGCCCACACCTTAGGCTATCTCTTCTGAGTGCTGTAGCATGAGAAGGATAGGCCCTGCATTTGTGTGTCAATCCAGGAGAATGAGTAACCACAGAACAGAGAAAACCCAACTGGCTTACAGCCAGTCCCGCAGCCAGATGTAGAGTTGCCATCAGTGACCTGCAGGAATGTGAGTAGGGTAACGTGTGCCATGTGCTGAGCATTATTGTGGTGTGGCTAACCTATATGGCATCCATTCCCTTATATTTTCATTGATTAACTCAGCAGCTGCCTACATTGCTGCCATATTCTGCTGGAGCCAACAATGTCAGACAGACTAAGAGAACTGGCCGGGTTCACCCAGCTGGTAAGTTACAGAAACAAATCTAGGAGCTTAGCCCTTGCCAGAGCCACTTACTTCCCTGGAGCAGCTGCTTACTCGAAAGAGACAGAAATGTTGCTGCCTTGTCTCTCAAAAAATTACAATTTATTCATTAAATAAGCACATGCATTGAAGACAAATAATTATTTGTTCTGAGTAACTTCAAGAGCCTCTGATGGCAACCCGACACTTTAACGTTGTAATGCAATGGCATTACTGTTCCTGAGGGTTTGAGGCACATCCTGGCATTATTCATTGATGATTAGAATAGGCAGGACAGGGGCACCTGGGTGGCTCAGTGGGTTAAGTGCCCAACTCTTGATTACGGCTCAGGTCATGATCTCACGGTTCGTGAGATTCAGCCCCACACAGGACTCTGTGCTGTCAGCTGCTTAGGACTCTCTCTGTCTCAACATAAATAAACATTAAACAAAAAGAAAAGGTGGGAGAAACAAGGACCGCTTTATGTTGATGATTCTGTATCTCACAGGTAAGATGATCTTAAGTCAGACTCAATATGAAACACAAGGGGTCAAACTAAATGATCTTTAATGGTACTCTTACTCTAAAATTTAAAACTTTGGTGATTAAAGCAGGTCTCTACTGCTGAGTTAATAACAATAGACTGTGCCCTTCAGATATCTACTATTTATTCATCAACATCCTTTTTATTCAAATTCAAAAAAATTCCATACGTTTACTCTTTCAATGAAGGGTACTTTCTTTTTTTTTTTTTTAATTTGTTTTCTTTTTTATTTTTTTAAATTACATCCAAATGTAGTTAGCATATAGTGCAACAATGATTTCAGGAGTAGATTACTTAGTGCCCCTCACCCACCTAGCCCATCCCCCCCTCCCACAAGCCCTCCCATAACCCTCAGTTTTTTCTCCATATTTATGACTCTCTTTTGTTCTGTGTCCCTCCCTGTTTTTATATTATTTTTGTTTCCCTTCCCTTATGTTCATCTGTTTTGTCTCTTAAAGTCCTCATATGAGTGAAGTCATGTAATTTTTGTCTTTCTCTGACTGACTAATTTCACTTAGCATAATACCCTCCAGTTCCATCCACATAGTTGCAAATGGGAAGATTTCATTCTTTTTGATGGCCGAGTAATACTCCATTGTGTGTGTGTGTATATATATATATATGTGTGTGTGTGTGTGTGTGTGTGTGTGTGTGTGTGTGTGTGTATACACCACATCTTCTTTATCCATTCATCCATCGATGGACATTTGGGCTCTTTCCATACTTTGACTATTGTTGATAGTGCTGCTATAAACATGGGGGTGCATGTGTCCCTTCGAAACAGCACACCTGTATCCCGTGAATAAAAGCCTAGTAGTGCAATTGCTGGGTCGTAGGGTAGTTCTATTTTTAGTTTTTTGAGGAACCTCCATCCTGTTTTCCAGAGTGTCTGCACCAGATTTCATTCCCACCAACAATGCAAAAGAGATCCTCTTTCTCCACATCCTCGCCAACATCTGTTGTTGCCTGAGCTGTTAATGTTAGCCATTCTAAGGGTGTAAGGTGGTATCTCATTGTGGTTTTGATTTGTCTTTCCCTGAGGATGAGTGAAGTTGAGCATTTTTTCATGTGTCGATTGGCTATCTGGATGTTTTCTTTGGAGAAGTGTCTATTTGTCTTTTGCCCATTTCTTCACTGGATTATTTGTTTTTTGGGTGTTGAGTTTGATAAGTTCTTTATAGATTTTGGATACTAACCCTTCATCTGATATGTCATTTGCAAATATCTTCTCCCATTCTGTCGGTTGCCTTCTAGTTTTGCTGATTGTTTCCTTTGCTATGCAGAAGCTTTTTATTTTGATGAGGTCCCAGTAGTTCATTTTTGCTTTTGTTTCCCTTGCCTCTGGAGACGTGTTGAGTAAGTTGCTGTGGGCAAGATCAAAGAGGTTTTTGCCTGCTTTCTCCTCGAGGATTTTGATGGCTTCCTGTCTTACGCTTAGGTCTTTCATCCATTTTGAGTTTATTTTTGTGCACGGTGTAAGAAAGTGGTCCAGGTTCATTCTTCTGCATGTCGCTGTCCGGTTTTCCCAGTACCACTTGCTGAAGAGACTGTCTTTATTCCATTGGATATTCTTTCCTGCTTTGTCAAAGATTAGCTGGCCGTACGTTTATGGGTCCATTTCTGGGTTCTCTATTCTGTTCCATTGATCTGAGTGTCTGTTCTTGTGCCAGTTCCATACTGTCTTGATGATTACAGCTTTGCAGTATAGCTTCTGGGATTGTGATGCCTCCTGCTTTGGTTTTCTTTTTCAAGATCACTTTGACTATTCAGGGTCTTTTCTGGTTCCATACAAATTTTAGAATTATTTGTTCTAGCTCTGTGAAGAATGCTAGTGTTATTTTGATAGGGATTGCATTGAATATGTAGATTGCTTTGGGTACTATCGACATTTTAACAATATTTGTTCTTCCTACCCAGGAGCATACAATATTTTTCCATTTTGTTGTGTCTTCAATTTCTTTCATAAGCTTTCTATAGTTTTCAGTGTATAGATTTTTCACCTCTTTGGTTAGATTTATTCCTAGGTATTTTATGGGTTTTTGTGCAACTGTAAATGGGATCGATTCCTTGATTTCTCTTTCTGTTGCTTCATTGTTGGTATAGGAATGCAACTGATTTCTGTGCATTGATTTTTTACAAAAATTTTTTAATGTTTATTTATTTTTGAAGGAGAGAGAGACAGAATGTGAGCGGGGTGGGGGGAATGCAGAGAGAGAGGGAGACACAGAATCTGAAGCAGACTCCAGGCTCTGAGCTGTCAGCACAGAGCCCAACATGGGGCTCGTACCCACAAACCATGAGATCATGACCTGAGCCAAAGTCAGACACTCAACTGACTGAGCCACACAGGCACCCCTGTGTGCTGATTTTATATCCTGAAACTTTGCTGAATTCATGAATCAATTCTAGCAGTTTTTTGGTGGAATCTTTTGGGTTTTCCATATACAGTATCATGTCATCTGCAAAGAGTGAAAGTTTGACTTCCTTCTGGCTGATTTGGATGCCTTTTATTTCTTTGTGTTGTCTGATTGCAGAGGCTAAGACTTCCAATACTATGTTGAATAACAGTAGTGAGAGTGGACATCCCTATCTTGTTCCTGACCTTAGGGGGAAAGCTCTCAGTTTTTCCCCATTGAGGATGATATTAGCATTGGGTCGTTCATATATGGCTTTTATGATCTCGAGGTATGCTCCTTCTATCCCTACTTTCTTGAGGGTTTTTATCAAGAAAGGATGCTGTCTTTTGTCGAAAGCTTTTTCTGCATCTATTGAGAGCATCATATGGTTCTTGTCCTTTCTTTTATTGATGTGATGAATCATGTTAATTGTTTTCCAGATATTGAACCAGCCCTGCAGCCCAGGTATAAATCCCACTTGGTCATGGTGAATACTTTTTTTAATGTATTGTTAGATCTGGTTGGCTAATATCTTGTTGAGGTTTTTTGCATCCATGTTCATCAGGGAAATTGGTCTATAGTTCTCCTTTTTAGTGGGGTCTTTGGTTTTAGAATCAAGGTAATGTTGGTTTCATAGAAAGAGTTTGGAAGTTTTCCTTCCGTTTCTATTTTTTGGAACAGCTTCAAGAGAATAGGTGTTAACTCTTCCTTAAATGTTTGGTAGAATTCCCCTGGAAAGCCATCTGGCCCTGGACTCTTATTTTTTTGGCAGATTTTTGATTACTAGTTCGATTTCCTTATTGGTTATGGGTCTGTTCAAATTTTCTATTTCTTCCTGTTTCAGTTTTGGTAGTGTATATGTTTCTAGGAATTTGTCCATTTCTTCCAGATTGCCCTTTTTACTGGCATATAATTGCTCATAATATTCTCTTATTATTTTTTTTATTTCTGCTGTGTTGGTTATGATCTCTCCTCTTTCATTCTTGATTTTATTTATTTGTGTCCTTTCCTTTTTCTTTTTGATCAAACTGGCTAGTGGTTTATTAATTTTGTTAATTTTTTCAAGGAACCAGCTTCTGGTTTCATTGATCTGTTCTGCTGGGTTTTGTTTTTTTGGTTTTTTTTTTTTTTTGGTTTTGTTATCATTAATTTCTGCTCTAATCTTTATTATTTCCTGTCTTCTGCTGCTTTTGGGTTTTATTTGCTGTTCTTTTTCCAGCTCCTTAAGGTGTAAGGTTAGGTTGTGTGTCTGAGATCTTTCTTCCTTCTTTAGGAAGGTCTGGATTGTTATATACTTTCCTCTTATGACCACCTTTGCCGCGTCCCAGAGGTTTTGGGTTGTGGTGTTATTATTTTCGCTGACTTCCATATACTTTTTTAATTTCCTCTTTAACTTCTTGGTTAGCACATTCATTCTTTAGTAAGATGTTCTTCAGTCTCCAAGTATTTGTTATCTTTCCAAATTTTTTCTTGTGGTTGATTTTGAGTTTCATAGCTTTGTGGTCTGAAAATATGCATAGTATGATCTTGATCTTTTTGTACTTACTTAGGGCTGATTTGTGTCCCAGTATATGGTCTGTTCTGGAGAACGTTCCATGTGCACTGGAGAAGAATGTATATTCTGCTGCTTTAGGATGAAATGTTCTGAATATATCTGTTAAGTCCATCTGGTCCAATGTGTCATTCAAAGCCATTGTTTCTTTGTTGATTTTTTGATTAGATGATCTGTCCATTGCTGTGAGTGGGGTGTTGAAGTCTCCTACTATTGTGGTATTACTATCGATGAATTTATGTTTGTGATTAATTGATTTAATATTTGGGTGTTCTCACATTTGGCGCATAAATGCTTACAATTGTTAGGTCTTCTTGGTGGATAGACCCCTTGATTATGATATAATGCCCTTCTGCATCTCTTGATACAGTCTTTATTTTAAAGTCTAGATTGTCTGATATAAGTATGGCTACTCTGGCTTTCTTTTGTTGACCATTAGCATGATAGATGGTTCTCCATCCCCTTATTTTCAGTCTGAAGGTGTCTTAAGTCTAAAGTGGGTCTCTTGTAAACAGCATATAGATGGATCTTGTTTTCTTATCCATTCTGTTACCCTATGTCTTTTGATTGGAGCATTGAGTCCATTGACGTATAGAGTGAGTACTGAAAGACATGAACTTATTGCCATTATGATACTTGTAGAGTTGGAGTTTCTGGTGGTGTTCTCTGGTCCTTTCTAATCTTTGTTGCTTTTGGTATTTATTTATTTATTTATTTCTATATATTTTTTCTTATTTATTTATTTATTTATTTCTCTCTATATATTTTTTTCATCTTTTCTCCCCTCAGAGAGTCCCCCTTAAAATTTCTTGCAGGGTTGGTTTAGTGGTCACAAACTCCTTTAATTTTTGTTTGTCTGGGAAACTTTTCATCTCTCCTTCTATTTTGAATGACAGCCTTGCTGGATAAAGAATTCTTGGCTGTGTATTTTTCTGATTCAGCACATTGAATATATCCCTCCACTCCTTTCTGGCCTGCCAAGTTTCTGTGGGTAGGTCTGCTGCAAACCTGATCTGTCTACCCTTGTAGGTTAGGGTCTTTTTTTCCCTTGCTGCTTTCATGATTCTCTCCTGGCCTGAGTATTTTGTGAATTTGACTATGATATGGTTTGTTGATGGTCAGTTTTTGTAGAATCTAATGGGGGTCCTCTGTGATTCCTGGATTTTGATGTCTGTGTCTTTCCCAAGGGTAGGAAAGTTTTCCACTATGATTTGCTCACATAACCCTTGTACCCCTATTTCTCTCTCTTCCTCTACTGGGACCCCTATGATTCTGATGTTGTTCCTGTTTAATGAGTCATTGATTTCTCTAATTCTTAAACCGTGCTCTTTTGCCTTAATCTCCTTCTTTTTTTCTGTTTCATATTCTCTATAGTTTGTCCTCTATATCGCTGAGTTTCTGTTCTGCCTCATCCATCATTGCCGCCGTGGCATCCATCCATGATCGCAGCTCAGTTATAGCATTTTTAATTTCATTCTGACTATTTTTTTACCTCTTTTATCTCTGCAGAAAGATTCAATTCTATTTTAGACTCCAGCTAGTATTCTTATTATCGTGATTCTAAATTCTGGCTCAGACATCTTGCTTGTATCTGTGTTGGTTAAATCCCTGGCTGTCGTTTCTTCGTGCTCTTTCTTTTGGGGTCATTTTGAAGGGAGAAAAGGAATTAATGAGGTACTTAAAAATAAAATTAAAATTAAAAAAATATTAAAATTAAAAACTTAAAAAACACTCACACACACACAAAAATCTAGTGAATGATGCTAGATCCCAGGTGTGTGTTTGTCTGGGTGTTGAAAGTGGTTTGATGGATTAGAGAAAAAAAATGGGGACGGGGAAAGGAAATTGTTTGAGAGTTTGAAAAAATGGATACACTAAAGTAGACTAAAATGAGATGATGGGAGTAAAATAGAATTTGAAAAAATTTACACAAAAGTAAAGAATATAGTAGGAAAAAAATTAAGGAAAAATATTTTTAATACAGTTAAAAATAAAGATGACCTTTTTTCTCTTTCTGTATTCAAGAAAAAAAAAACCAAATCGTTTGAAAATTTGAAAAAGTGAATACACTGTAGTAGACTAAAATAAAATGATGGAAGTAAAATAGAATTTGAAAAAATATACATAAAAGCAAAAAATATATAGTAAAATATGAAAGAAAAATATTTTTAATAGAAATGGAAAGTAAAAATGAAGTTTTTCACTTTCTGCATTCAAGAAAAAGAAATGAAAAAGAGAAAAAAGAAAACAAGGAAATGGTTTGAAAATTTGAAAAGGTGAATACACTGAAGTAGACTAAAATAGAATGATGCAAGTAAGATAGAATTTGAAAAATTTTATGCAAAAGTAAAAAATATAGTAAAAAAATTAAAGGAAAATATTTTTAATAAAAATTGCAAATGAAATGAATTTTTTCTCTTTCTGTAGTCAAGAAAAAGAATAGTTTAAAAGAGAAAAAAAGAAAAAAAAAAGAAAATTGAATAGATAGACCTGCTAACAGATTGAAATAGGACTGAAATTACTTTGTTTTCCCCTAGAGGTCTGTCCATGTAGCTCTTTATAGTCCATAAAGTAAGCAGGCGGTAAGACTTGTGTTCCTGGAGAGCGAGGTTGGCCCAGTTGGGCAGGGCTCAGTGTAACGGCTCCGCTCTCCACTAGATGGCGCTGCCAGCCTCCTGGGGTGGCGTGCTGCGGGGCTCGTGGGTGCGCCTGCGCCTGCGCGGGAGCGGTGAAAAATGGCGCCACCCAGCCACCCAGTGTGTTCTCCCGGATCAGCAATCGTGCACCGGTCCTCCGTCTTCAGGTCTCGTCCACTCCCGGCTTTTTCCCTCTCCGTGACCGGCCCCGGGCAGTACCCCTCTCCTGAGTTTTGTCTGGGATGTGGCTGTTTTCCCCGCCCCTTACTTCCGACGGACTGCGGCTTTGACCCGCTCCGCCCCTCTGCGGGAGGGTCTCACCGAGCAGTGGCCGAATGAGCAATGGACGAATGCCGGCTGCACCCGGGAACGCCCGCTGGACCCGTTGTTGCCGGTGCCCCGAGACTGCCGCCAGGTGCCAGCCCGTCCCAGAAAATGTTCACGAGACAGTGTAGAAGCAGCGTCTCCGGGATGATGGAAAATCACAACACACGTCTGGCACCGGGCTTCACCCTTGACGGCCTTGTTCCAGCACCAGCAAAGGTGGCCTCCTTCCGGGGTCGGCCGGGACCGGGTGGCTTCCACAGTCTCCACCAAATGTCCTTCCAGCAGTGGAACCGCTTTTCCCCGTGTGGCCCGAGACCCTCCCGGACCCCACTCTGCTCCTGGGGATTCGCCCTTCCCACCAGAGCACCGCCAGGTAGGGAGCTGTGGGGTTGCAGCCTTTGTGCTCCCCTCGTTTACAGTCTTAATGGGATTTAAACCCTCTCCTTTCTCCCTTTTTAGTTTAGTCCCTGCGGCGGTTTCCAATTTTCCGCTTTCTCTCCAGCTGCTTTTGGGGAGGGGTGCTTTTCTGGTATCCGCCCCCCGCCCCAATCTCCGTCCTCTCTCCACCTGCAAAGGCGGCTCCCTGCCTACTTCTCGCTCCCCGAGTTCACCTCTCTGTGCCACGTACCTGCTGAATTCTGTGGTTCAGGTTGTGCAGATTGTTGAGTTAATCCTCCAATCAGTTTTCTAGGTGTGCAGGATGGTTTAGTGTTGGTCTGGCTGTATTTCATGGACGCGAGACTCACAAAAAGCTGCCATGCTGTTCCGCCATCTAGGCTCCTCCCCCTGTGAAGGGTCTATTCAACATTTTGATAATCACAGGGAAAGAATTTTACTATTTGCAAAGTTTTTCATCGCTTAGAATTATGCTTTATATTTGTGTGATGCCTGATAGTTTCCAGTGTACCTCCAATGTGTGTTATCTTCTTATATCCACAAAAATGTCCCATGATGTAGAAAGGGCAGAATTTTAATCCTTATTTAATGGTTGAACGGACAATGTTCCTGAGTAGCACCCAATGGCTGAACATTAAATGGAACGTTGAGGGTATTTTTAGAGCTGGAAGTCAGCTATCCTAATATCTAGTAGCATGTTTTCAGGACACTGTCTCTAAAGAGGTCACAGACGTGTTTAGGGTATGCAGACAGAAACATTTTCATTCCATTCTTTATTCGTTTATTAATGCAATGATTCTTTCATTACTTAATGCACTCATTCCTTCAAGGAGTATTCAAAGGGTGTTAAGACGATAGAATCTGGGGGCACCTGGGTGGCTTCGTCGGTTGGGCTTCTGACTTCGATTCAGGTCATGATTTTGCTATTGGTGGGTTCAAGCCCCATATCAGGCTTTGTGCTGACAGCTCGGAGCCCAGAGATTGCTTCAGATTTTGTGTCTCCCTCTCTCTTTATGACCCTCCCCTGCTTGCACTTTGTCTCTGTCTCTTGAAAATAAATAAATGTTTAAAAAAATTAAATAAAGGAGTACAGAATCGGTAGCCAGTTGCCAAGGTTTATACCTCAGGGCTGCTAGTATTTACCTATAGGTGGTCCCCATTTCTTCAGCAGAATGGACTTCATCACAGAACCTATGTCATAATTTTGTAAAGATGATGGAAAAGTTAACGTGTACCAAGGCTCAAGACAGTGCCTGCTTTATGGTACATACTGTAGACCAATTCCTATGCCTCTGTATAGGCAACTGAGGGTAAAAAAAAAGGAAAAGAAAGCCTAGATCCTAGTTTATATTTGGGAATAGAGGGAGTCAAATGAATAATCTCATCACTCTTCTTGGTTTATCTCTATAATTTTACAAACATTTGTACAATGTTATGATGAGGTTGGGTGCACTCTGAAAGTAGGTGGCCTCTTGGTGGCTCTAAATGCTCCCCAGTAATCGTGACTTCAAATTCTGGGTTTTGTGTTCAAACGATAGCTTGGGAACTTGAGAGTGTGTGTCACAGACACTGTGACTGCTTCCCAGGCTCCTGCTCTCCATGATTCTGCTGCTCTCAAGGATCCTCCTTAGGAATCTCCCCCAGTAAGGAGCAGCTGCTCAGCTGGAATGGAGTCACCTGCATCCCTGTCCCCAGCAGCAGGTCTTGGTCCACTATGGCCAGCTATGTGGTAAGCACAGTGGTGAGTCAACCTTAGGATAAGGATGACTCCGTGGGAGGCAGCAGGAAGAGAAGGAAAGAACCATATTCTTTGTTTTTAATGTTTTTTAGTTATTTTTGAGAGAGAGAGAGCGAGAGACAGAGAGACAGAGAGTGAGACAGAGAGCAGGGGCGGGGCAAAGAGAGGGAGAGACACAGAATCCAAAGCAGGCTCCAGACTCCAAGCTGTCCGCACAGAGCCCAACGCGGGGCTCGAATTCATGGACCGTGAGAGCATGACCCGAGCCGAAGTCGGACGTCCAACTGACTGAGCCACCCAGGCGCCCCTGGAATCATATTCTTCTATGCATCTTTTGACCTGATAAATGCACCTTCACCCAACACCGACTCCAAATCTGGACTTTATAGCAAATAAGCCAATGAATCCAGTAACTAACTTCTGTTGTTTAAGCCACTGTAGGTGTGAGCTCTGGCTTACACCGTTAGTTGCCCTAGCTGATATAAGCTGTAACTTGGATACATAGAACTGGGAAATTAGACTTCATGGAGTCAAGCACAGAGCCTCGTAGGCATCCGGGGGTTATGGCCCACCAATACCCTCCCCGTCACCTTCCCCAGTCCACATCTCCATGTCAGGAGATGAGCAATCAACTTTGACCTCACTCATCCTTTCTCTTCAGTGTTGGGTTTATATCTGAAACAGGTGAGGGCTTGCAACTTTAATTCCTGAGTGTTTGTGACTTAAATTTCATTTATTCCCATCCCATCCTCTAGTTCGTATTAACTCTACTCTGCCATTCATATTCTCTTCCCAGCACAGAAAGTGATCTTTCTACCTCTTACCAGCATATCAGATTTGTATGTAAAGAATATAATAATATGTTAATAGTTAATAAGAATCCAAATTTCCATAAAAGAAGAACTAAAAGGTGAATGGGTTTTGAATAAATGTTTCAGCAACCATTATGATCAGTAAGAGTCAAATTCTAGAAAGCACTTCTGGCAATTTCACTTCAAACTTTAAACTTGTTTTTCTTCTTACTCTCAGGCTCCTGATAATGTTAAAGAGATTTCCAAGTTCAAGGCTTACTTTGATTTATTTGTTTCCTGCTCATTAAAATATGTAAATAAATAATAAAAAGAACTCAAAGCAACTGACTTGTCTTATAAAGACATCTAGTCCTTTCTAACATAAGCTGAAAAATCTTGATGCTTTTTGCATTGGTTCTCCTCTGTAAAACTGGTCTCACATTTATTACTCTGTGAATTAAAATGTCTATTTTTAAAAATCTCATATTTCTTCCTCTGGATCTTATCACTATCTGGTCCTGCCTGCCTGATTTTCCATGGTGACTTAACTAATTTATTTCCATCTCCTCATAGCAAATGAAATTTCCTTAACCTTTCTCTGTGAGACATTACAAAGGATATTACTCACAGTGCTTAATTCCTTCCCACCTTTCTGGCAATTATATGCTCAGTGAGGTATCGTCAAAGGCTACAGAGAATTCTCTGGGTGGTATATAAACCCAACTTCATCCAGAAGAAATAGATCCCCCTGTGGTTTGCCTTATTTTCAGAATCATATCTACTGCAATGTTTGTTCTATCGACTCTATATTTCACACTTGTGGGTTTTATTCCCTTTAAAATCTTCTCCTCTTTGCTTTATGTCTACTGATAGAAGAGGCTGTATGGGCATAAACTATCTTAGCCTTTCTTTGAAGACCTACTGAAATAGAATTTCACATTTATTGAATTCCTATTAATAGATAAGCACATTACAAGTTACTTGGCAATTATAATTTTTATTTATTTTATTTTTTTATTTTTTTACTTTTTAAACATTTATTTATTTTTAATATAATTTATTGTCAAATTGGTTTCCATGCAACACCCAGTGCTCATCCCAACAGGTGCCCTCCTCAATTCCCATCGCCCACTTAAGTAATAATAATAATTCTGAATTATACTTCCAGGCTAGACTCTGTTCTGAATTCTAGACTTATATATCCAGCTGCTTACTTGGCCTCTCCACTTTGATGGCCAATGGCATCTCAGAGTTATCAAGCCCAGTTTAAATGTTCTCCCAATCCTGTTTTTTCCATGGGTTTCTTTATATCCATTTCTTATTTCCTTTTCCTTATGTGCACATTTAATCCATCTCCAAGTCTTGTTATGACTTTCTCAGAAATATATCCAGAATCTCATGAATTCTCACCAACTTCACCAGTATCACCCCTGGTGTAAGCCATGATGATGTCTGGCCTTGACCGATGCATTATTGTCTTGATTATTTTTTGTTCCACTTCACCAACATATCCATTCTCTGCACTTCTTTTTTGTGTGCTTGAATGGTTGATGTCAGTGGTCTGTATCACCACGCTGGGTTGCTGATTGTTTTCACTGGATTCAGTTAGTGGGATCACCAGGTAGAGATCAGTAGGGATAAATATGGGTAAAATTATAAGGATATCATCCTCTGCAATGTCTGCTTTGGAGCCATTAATCTCGCACTTGCTTGGTCCTCTAAGACTATGTAGTTCCTTCTGTGTGCTCTGTTCCTAAGATCCAGCCATCCCTGAGCTCTTGCACTGCTAATAACTCCTTTGAAACTTTAACCCTATGGTAGCATTGGCTTTGTGTTGTTGCTAGTCTGGGTGTTTCAAAATCCCTTACTGGTCCTTTAACTCTGCTCATGTCTCTCTCAGTCTCTTTGTTAAAGTAATTTCATTTGAACTGTATGAGACGTATTCTGTTTATAATTCTGTCTGATAGAATGGATAAAACCAAAGAAAGAACCCTCAACACTGTATCTAGATATTTGTTGAATGCATAAATGATCTTACAGATGAAGTGTGGGATTCTGAAAACCAAGATGTAAGTGGTTTTGCTATTACCCAGATTATCTCCAGACATGGGAAAAGGTGGAGTTTGTTTGAGGTCAAAGCTTTGGATGAGCAAATGGCCACTGAGTTTGACGGTTATAGAAACAATTATGATTATAAAGTTTGTGGGACAGGTTGGCTTCTTTTGACTGTTCTAGAAAGCTTACAAAGATGACAATAAACTTAAATCTACCGACTCCCTACCCAAATAAGTTCTGGAGCGACAGAGAATTTCTATGCCATCCATAAGGTTACCCATTATCTTACGCAATTTTAGCATCGTTTTATTACTGGAAGGATTTCAGCAAGTGCAAATTTTGTGGAGTATTCTGTATGTAAATCAGACATCCTTTTTACTAAAAAAAAAAAAATGCAGAAACGTCACCTGGAACGGGCGCTTCATAAAGGAATGCCTACTCTCTTTAAAATTCTTCCTCAACACATTTTATTTTTTTCAGGCCCATAATGAAAGTAAAATTCCAGTATGTTCAAGGAAACAACTGAAAGTTCTATAATAGGTGGGGGGAAATAAAATAATGAATTATAAAATCTTGTGAGCTTTTATCATGAAGAAATTGGGAAGCATGTGTAGGGATAGATCCTAATTGTGGAAGATCAAAAAGGATACAATGTAAGATTATATGAGAAAAAAAAACTTTAGTAATATGGGCATGTTCAATCAAGATTTAAAATCCAGTGTGTTAGCTTGAGGGAGAGGTAATATTTGTAATAAATTATTTGGAGAATTAATAGGAGCCTAGATAAGCAGTGGTCTATAATCTAAAAGGTTGACACGCCAGAATTTTCCTGTCTTGCTGTAGAGGAAGGAACCATCTGAAGTGACTATCAGAGTGAACACTGAATGGGTCTAGTGTGGGTAGACTCAGTCACATCCCTAAAAATAACTTTGAGAGGGCCCAGAAGAAATTCTCTTCATTGAGTCAATAAAGATTTATTGTGGAGGAAAGCATCAGCATCATGAAAGCTCTGTGGTGATGCTCCTATATGGACTGAAAATGGTGGGGTGAAATTCTACAAGGGAATTGGGCTCTTTAATTTTAGAGAGAGTAATACGACCCCATGGTAGCAGGGTGCAGATGCTGGTAACACTTAAGTATCAGAGATAAGTTCGGCACGTTACTGTAAAAGATTTCAAGGACAGAGTGTTTTGACCCGTAGGAATCTGTGATGGTAACTAACTGATCATCTATCCAAAGTAACAGTATGGATGTGCAGCTGACTGAGGGGTTACTTGATGCACATAAATCATATGTCTGATGAGCAGAAACCCAACATGAGAAAGTATGACGTGAAGTCTCATTCCCACGGTTAACCAGGTCAGAGCCAGAGGCCCCTGAATGAAGAGGAGACTAGATGGATTTGAAAATGATAGCAGTTGTACGTACTCCTGTCTTAAACGTGTACCGTGACTCTTCCTCTTAAGATTTTCCCCAAGGCACCTGGAGCCATTTAATAAGGTTACTGTATACTGCAGAAAGGGATATACCTGGACCTTCTGGAGTTCTGAGTTAACCCATCAAAATCCAGAGAACCTGTTGGTCAGAACGAGAGCTTACGGAGATCAGGCAGTAAATGGAAACTTGGCCTAAGTCAGTCACACGGTGGGTGCAGAGAGCCCAAGAACCCATTCTGTGATTATTCCCCTAGTTCTTCAATGTACATTTGGACTAGAAGTACTCAGAACCTGGCAGAATCTCCATCTTGATTCCTTAATCTGTTGAGTTAAATGCCAAGACTGATTTTGAAACATGACTGTAGATTATAGTGAAGTTTGTCAGGTATTAACACTAATTGCAGGGTGTTTTCCGAGGTTGGTCTCTTTACTCAAACAAATCAAGCAGATTCTGGCAACAGATATGAAGCTACTAATTACTTATTAAGTAATTTATTTCTCATTCCCAATTAATAGACTCAATTGGGAGTAGTCCAATGTCACCTGACAAGGGCAGCAGTATTCCTTCACTGTGTTATTTCAAGATTATGTCAACTTTAATGTGCTCTTTCTGAGCAGAATATTCAATAACTGAACATAATATTCAATAACTAGTCATACTTGTTCCCCCAGCGCATTGTGCTGTTACATAACAGAGATGACATTTGCATTAGATAAGGGAATATGGGAAACCCTAGATGCTTTTAATAGGAGACATTTTTTCAGATAAATTTCAGTGGTATTTATACATTAATGAAGTTTCTAGGGGCCTCATGGTCTGGGCCAGGTTTGGATATAGTGTCTAAAGTAAATGAAATGGTACATTGTTGTACCCTATCACATCCAACTTGGGGGAAATAAGTCATAACCCTTGTTGTGATTCTGGATCCTAGAGACAACTTAAGCCATGTACATGTGCTGCTCTGGTCCCTTTATAGAATAATTAGTAAACCTGACAATTTTCTTACGTTAACAGATTTTATTTAGAGCAGGTTTAAGTTTTAGAAAAATTGAGCATAAAATACAGAAAGTTCCCATATACTTCCCTCCAACACACAGTTACCTCTATTATTAACGTCTTATACTAATGTGGTACGATTGCTACAGTTATGTTAATACATCATTTTTAATATTAATACATCATTTTTAACTAAGGTCCGTAGGTCACTTTAGGGTTTGCTCTTCGGATCGTAACGTGCTGTGGGTTGTGACAAATGTGTAATGTCATGTATCCGCCTTAACTGTGTCCTACAGAAGAGTTTCACTGGCCTAAAAATCTCCTGTGCTTCACCTACTCATCTTTCCCTAGCCCAAACTCTCCATGACCATTGGTTATTTTTCTAATTGTGGGAAAATACACATAGCATACAGTTACCATCTTAGCCATTTGGGCTGTAGTTCGGTAGTATCCAGTACATTGTATCGTTGTCCCGTCGGGGGCTCCAGAACGCTTTTCAATTTGCAAGACCGGAACTGCACGCATTAATCAACTCCCCATTCCTCTCTCCTCTCAGACCCTGGCATCCACCCCTCTCCCTTCAGTCTCGAGGAATTCGACTTCTCTAGGTCCTTCACAGAAGTGGAATCATACAGTATTGTCCTCTGGCGACCGGGTTCTGTCACTCGACATGATGCGCTCACGCCACCCGTGTTGTGGTGTGCGTCCGAATGTCCTTCCTTGCGAAGACCAAGTAACATTCCGTTGTATATTCGCATCACTTGTTGTTTTTTCTCTACTCCTCCATCAATGTGCACTTGGATTGCCTTGACCCTTGGCTATTATGAATAATGCTATGAATATAGGTGCACAGATGTCTCTTCAAGATCCCACTTTCCGTTCTTTTTGTGTATATATTCAGGAGTGGAATCCCTGGATCATGTGGTAGTTTTGCTTTTAAGTTTTGGAAGAACACTTTTAATTTTTTTTTTCCTTTCCCAAGGAATGACCCGTAAGTCTGACAGATTTGGGGGTTATTATCCACCTTTATTATTTGAATCAAGATGCCCTGACACATGGGTCTTATGATCCAAGAGCTTCAGTGGTACTTTAGGTGACATATCAGATAGGGATGCTCTATAGTGCCTCTATCTAGTAAGGCTAAAGTAGTGATCGCAGCCTAAACTATGGCTTTGGAGTTGAAAACTATGTTTCCTGCACATTTGCCTTCCTTTGTTCTACCAGGCGGAGGTAGACTGCTTGATTGTAAAGCACCAAGAGACTATGCTTGCTGAGCTGCCCAGCATGAGCTCAGTACTATCTGACTTAAAAAAAATCATGAAGTTGGGTATATACAATAGCATTCATCCACAAACACGAGGGATATGGTTGAGATCAGGCCTGTGCAGATCTGGAAATCACGAGTAGATGACGCTAGTAGGGGGCTCGCGTTTCTCTAGTCCTTGATCTTGCTGTTGCTCTGCTCTCCCTCAGCCTTTAAAGAGCCCTAAAGGTGGGCCTTTAAAAATTGTTTTGTGTTTATTTTTTTTATTTTTTATATTATTTTATTTTTTTAATATATGAAATTTATTGTCAAATTGTTTTCCATACAACACCCAGTGCTCATCCCAAAAGAGGCCCTCTTCAATACCTATCACCCCCCCTCCCTTCCCTCCCACCCCCCATCAGCCCTCAGTTTGTTCTCAGTTTTTAAGAGTCTCTTGTGCTTTGGCTCTCTCCCACTCTAACCTCTTTTGTGCGTGGGTGTGTGTGGGTGTGCGTGTGTGTGTGTGTGTGTGTGTGTGTGTTTATTTTTGAGAGAGAGGGACAGAGAGAGAGACAGAATGAGAGCAGGGGAGAGGCAGAGAGATAAGCGCTCTGGTGCTCTGGTACCTGCTATATGGGCCTGTATATGAGGTGACCACGGAGACAGGAGATGTTATACATGGACACCCCAACTTGGCTACTAAGGAGTGCCCAGGATGCCCAGAGCAGAGGCTAAAGCTGAAGCCCTGTTAACGCACTGTGAGTGAGTTAGTGAGTTAGTTGTGTGTGGACTAACCAGCCACCTGGGCCCAGATTGGTTATACTCGTCCCCCTTCTATCCCAGAATAGGAGTAGGTATATATTCAGGATACGGATTTGCTTTTCCTGCCCTCAGATCCTTGGCCATCTTCACTAGGAAGCAATGACTTATTCACTTATATGTTCTTCCAGTCAGTATTGCTCTGTACTAAGGAAATGACTTTATAGCCAACAATATAGTCTGCCTTCTCATATCACTTAGTAATTTCCACATTCATTCCTTTGGTAAATTTTATAATCAGCAACTGCTCCTGGCTAGTAATTTTAGGTTCTTCCCTATTTTAGGAAGTTCTATTATTTTTATTTTTAATTCAGAAAGTGTTTTTTTATATTCTTTAGCCTCTGAAGACACTTTAAAAATGATGGTATAGTGAGTTCAATGACCCTGATGTGGGGAAGAATGCTCTTGGTCTTTATTTGCTCAAAATAAGTGAGAATTTGAAAAATAAGAAGAAATGAATCAACATGTGCAGGAAGATGCACATTTGTAATGTTTTCATAGTCATAGCCCAAATCACAGTGAATTAAGGCCAGGCCTTTGATCTCAGACTACTGGATGGGCTGGAGCAGAAGTTCTGTCAAAATATTCTTTACCTGAAAAGTATTAATTTAACTGTAATTCAGGTCTTAGCTGAGATTTTGAGAAATAACAACTTTGTTCTCTAGTTTGAATTAAAGCCTTAAAAAAATATCTGATACCATATCCTCCAAAGGCTCTATTGTCTTTTTAGACTTCCCTGTTTCATATAATCCTCTCTCAGTCATCCTGGGCAATCTCACTTGGGCACATTCCCATTGTCCTCTTTCCTCATTTGCACAAGCAGATAGAGACCGATTATTTAATGTCTTGTGCTTCCTCCTTTACTCTTCAATCCTAAATCCCAATCACCATTCTTAAGAGAACTCTCTCTTTTTTGTTTCATGTTGTTTATCGCGAACAAGAAAAAGATAAATTATCTTTGTTCAGAGAGACAGGTTACACATAAGTTATTATAATTCACAAAAATATCCAATTGTTTTACTGAATGCCTTCTTGTTTCCATGACTTTATGATTGAATAACCAAGGTTTCTAATTAGCAGTTGATTTGTTGCTTTTAAATGTTTCTAGTGTTTCTTACTTTCTTGTTTACTTTATGGTCTTATGTCTCCTGCTGTCTTTTTTGTTGACAGTTAGGACACTAGTTTTAAAACAAGTACATCATTTCCTTGACAGTGGTTGGAAGGAAGAGTACCTGTCCAAAGTAAATTACTAGTTTTCATAATTCATCGTTCCCACACCCTATCCCTGGCAAAAAAAAAAAAAAAAAAAAAAAAAAAAAAAAAGTTGTAATTATCATTGTAAGAAAGTTAACATTTCCGTGAATCATAAATTACGTTTTTTTTTCATTTCATATGAAAGATTATTTGGGGGAAATATTTTGTTTACATTTAGATTCCTGCATAGATTTGAAGAAGCAATCTATTGAAATCTGTTTAGACGTGTCTAGAGCATGTAGGCTTTAAAGATTTTCTGAACTTTAACCTTCCAATTAGGCAAGGCCTTTTTGTCGAGCTTGTCTCTAGGCAAGACAGAGAAACACAGTGTTTTTTTTTTTCTTTTTTTGTTTTGTTTTTAATTGTTAGCAAGCCTCTCAGACTGATATTACTTAGCCTTGAATTGTCTAAGTAATTCAGAACTCCAAATTAATAAATCCAACACCATGCTAGACAACTTCATTATATATTGCAGATATTTATAAAATCAGTATATTCCAAGCCAGAATCAGTGTGTCTTTTTTAGCCAATGCTATCATTGGTTAAAATACTAAATTTACCAAAATACTAATTTACCAAATACCAATTTACTAATACCAATGCTAATTTACTAATTTACCAAAATACCAAAATACTAAATTTACTATTTTCTTAGCCTCAAAATCTAACCAGGTTAGAGGGGTTTTCCTTGATTTGATAAAAAATACCTATCAAAAATCCTACAGATAATATCATATACAATAGTGAGAAATTTGAAGCTTTCCCACTAAAGTCAAAAACAAGGTAGGGATTTCCCTCTTACCGTTCCTTTTCAACTTTGTGGTGGAAGATCTAAGTTAATGCAATATGAAAAGAAAAGGGAGTAAAATGTATACAAATTGGGAGGGAAGAAATAAAACTGGCATTGGTCACAGATGTTATAATCATCTATGTAGAAAACCCAAAACACTTGATAAAAAACTCCAGAAACAATAAGTGATTGTATGATAGGATTGTATGCATGACTGTATGATATACAAAAGTCAGTTACTTTCTTATGTACTTTTTTTTTGAAATTAAAAAAATTAAAAGCACAACCCCATTTATATTAACACCCCACAAAGTGAAATGTTTATGTGTTAATTTAACAAAATATGTATGATCTATATGAGGAAAACTACAAACCCCTGATGAACAAAATCATATAAGAACTAAATAAATGGAGAGATATACCATGCTCATAGACAATAAGACTTAATATTCAAGATGTCATTTCATTCCAAATTGATCTATAGATTCAAGGTGATGCTAATCAAAATCTCCCAGCAAGTTATTTTGTGGAGATTATTCTAAAGTTTAGATGGGAGGACAAAAGACCCAGAATTTTGCCAACAGAGTATTGAAGGAGAAGAATAAAGATGGAAGACTAATACTACCTGCCATCAAGACTGACCAGAAAGTTACAGCAATCAAGACAGTGATGTATCAGTGAAAGAACAGACACATGGATCAGTCTCTGAATTGAGAGCCCAGAAGTAGACCCACATAAATATAGTCAACTGATCATCGATAAAAGAGCAAAAAGAATGAAATGGAGCGAAGATAGTATGTTCAATAAATGGCATTGGAAAAACTGGACATATGCATGCAACTGACTTACCTGTTCTAAATACCTGAGGGTTTCCATTACCATCAAGATTCACTTCCAAAGTCCAGACTTCCAGGTAGGACACCATATCAAAGATTTTACACCATCTGCACCTGCTGTCGTATAATCTGTCTTTGACACATGCAAACTTGAGTTTTCCCCATCTATACTTTGTTCATGGTGATATGTTCCTCTTTTGACATTACATTCTATAACATCTCTGCCTGGCTTCATACTTACTCATGTCTCATAATCAAAGCACATGTGGAATTGTGCTAGATTTTCCCAGAAGTCTATATAGCACAATCTCAAATAATAATGGTTCCCAGAAATTTGTGGCACACAATAAGACTTTGTAATTTTTGGTAACACTTTTAAAGTGATTACAGGAGTCAAGTTATCAATATTTAAAATCAGTCATTTACTGAATCAGTATTTACTGAATTTCTTTATTCTAACAATTTTTCCTGTTGTTGTTGAGTCTTTAGGGTTTTCTACATCTATAATTATGTCATCTGTAAACAGAGAACTTCCAAGATGTGTTGAATAGAAGTGGTGAGAGTGAGCACATTTGCTTTATACCAGATCTTAGAGTTTTATGTTTTTCTTTATTAATTATAATATGAACTGTGTGCTTTTAATGAATGGCCTTAATTATGTTGAAGTAAGTTCCTGGTATACTTACTTATTGAGAGTTTTTATCAGGAATGGATGCTGAACTTTCTCAAATGCTTCTTTTACTCCTACTGAGATGATGATCATGTAGGTTTTAATCTTTCTTTTTTAAAAAATACTTTTTAAGATCTCAAATATATTTTTTAAGTTTATTTATTTATTTTTATAAATCGACAAAGTCTGAGTGGAGGAGAGGCAGAGACAGATGCTGAGAGAGAATCCCAAGCAAACTCCTCAGTGACAGTGCAGAGCCTGATGTGGGGCTTGAACTCACAAATTGTGAGATCATGACCTGAACTGAAACCAAGAGTAAGACACTTAACCAAGTGAGCCAACTCAGCATCCCTAATCTTTCCTTTTGTTAATGTATTACATTGACTTCTTTGTGTATGTTGAACTGTATATGCATCCCTAGGATAAATCTCAATTACCTGGTATATATAATCATTTTATGTGCTACTGGATTTGGTTTCTAGTATTTTATTGCAGATTTTTGCATATATATTTGTTAGGGATATTGGCTTGTAGTATTCTTCTCATGTGATATCTGTGTGTGACTTTGGTATCAGGGTGATACTAGCCTCATAAAATGATTTTGGAAGTATCCTCTATTTTTTGGAAGAGCATAAAAAGTATTTAGTATTAATTCTTCTTTAAATGTTTGGTAAAATTCACGTGTGAAGCCATCTGGTTTGAGCTTTTCTTGGTTGGGAGGTGTTTTGATTATTAATTTATTTTTTATTGGTCTACTCTGGATGTCTGTTTCTCTCTGGTTCATCTTTGGTAAGTTGTATGCTTCTAAGAATATGTATTTCTTCTTGGTTATACAGTTTGTTGGCACAGAGTTCATAATAGTCTTTTATGATCCTTTTTATTTCTGAGTTATTGTTATAAGGTCTTCACTTCCATTTCTGATTTTATTTATTTGAATATTGTCTTTTTTCCTTGTTAGCCTAGCTAAAGATTTGTCAACATTGCTTATATTTTTAAAAGACTATTGGTTTTGTGATTTTTCCCACTGTTTTTCTATCCTTTATTTTATTTATTTTTGCTTTGTTCTTTCAGTGGCATTTCTATACACTAAAAATGAATTATGTAAAGAAGGAAATTAAGAAAGCAATCCCATTTACAATAGCATAAGAGAAAAAGAGATACTTAGGAAAAATCCTTAACCAAAGCATTACAGGACTTATGCACTGGACACTATAAAACATTGATGAAGGAAACTAAAGAAGACACAGTTACTGGGAAGACATCCTGTAATCATGGATCGGAAGAATTAATATTTCCAAAATGTCTATACTACCCAAAGTGATCTGCAGATTCAATGCAGTCTCTATCAAAATCCCAATGGCATTCTTAACATAGATAGAAAAAGCAATCCTAAGAGTATATAGAACAACAAAAGACCCTAAATAACCAAAACAATCTTCAATAAGAAGAATAAACCTAGGATCATCTGGGTGGCTCAGTCGGTTAAGCATCCGACTTTGGCTCAGGTCATGATCTCGTGGCTCATGTGTTCCATTGCCGCCTTGGGCTCTGTACTGACAGCTCAGAGCCTGGAGCCTGCTTCAGAGTCTGTGTGTGTGTCTCTCTCTCTGCCCCTCCCCTGCTCAAGCTCTGTCTCTCTGTCTCTCTGTCTCTGTCTCTCTCAAAAGTAAATAAACATTTTTAAAATTTTTATTTAAAAAAAGAATAAACCTAGAGGTAATACTCTTCCTCATTTCAGAATATACTGCAAAGCTATAATAATCAAAACAGTGTGGTACTGGCCTAGAAACAGACACATAAACCAATTTAACATAATGGAGATTCTAGAAATAAATCCACACATTACAGAACTCATCTCCAGCAAAGGTTCCAAGAACACACAATGTGGAAAGAATAGTTTCTTTTCAATAAATAGTGTTGAGGGAACTGAATAATCACTTGCATGACAGCAAACTATAAAAATCAATCCAAAATGTATAAAATATTTAAATGTAAGACCTGAAACGGTAAAACTACTATAAAAACATAAGGGAAAAGATTCTTGACATTGATCTTGGCAATAATTTTTTGTCATGACAACAAAAGTACAGGTGACAAAGCAAAACTAGACAAGTGGGATTGCATCAAACTAAAAAGCTTCTGTTTAACAAAGGAAATACCAACAGAGTGAGAAAGCATCCTATGTGATGGAAGAAAATATTTTCATACCATGTACTTGATAAGGAGTAATATCCAAAATATCTGAGGAACACATACAGCTCAATAACAACAAAACAACCAATTAAAAAATGGACAGAAGGCCTGAATAGACATTTTTCAAAAGAAGATGTACAAATGACCAACAAGTACTTGAAAAAGTGCTCAACATCATTAATCATCAGGGAAATGTATCAAAACCATGATGATCTATCACATCACGCCTGTTGAAATGTCGGTAATCAAAAAGAAAAATGATAACAAGTATCAGTGAGGATGAAGAGAAAGGGAACTTGTCCTACATCGTTGGTGGGAATGTAAATTGGTAGAGCCATTATGGGAAACAGTATGGAGATTCCTCAGAAACTTAAAAATGAAAGTGCCACATGATCCAGCAATCCCACTTCTGGGTATATATATCCAAAGGAGATTAAATATGCATCTTAAACTCCCGTATTAATTGTAGCATTATTCACAGTAGCCTATATATATATATATATATATATATATATATGTAACTGCATAATGGAGTTATATAGTTATATGTTCATAGTTATATATTCATCCTTAAAAAGCAAGGAAATCTTTCCATTTGCAGCCACATGGATAGAGCTAGAGAGTATAATGTTAAGCAAAATGAGTCAGTCAGAGGAACACAAATAGTATATGAACTCATTCATATGTGTAATTTAAGAAACAAAATAAACAAGGAAATGAAAGAGAAAGAGAGAGAGACTGACAACCAAAAAATCAGACTCTTAACTGTAGAGAGCAAACTGATGGTTACCAGAGGGGAGGGGGATAAGGGATGGGAGAAACAGGTGATGGGGATTAAGAGTACTCTTATGATAGAAAAGAAGGAAGGAAGGAAGGAAGAAGGAAAAAAGAAAAAGTTACTTAACAACTAAAAAATAAAAATAATACATTTGCTTTAAAAAGAGAAAGAAAGAAAGAAAGAAAGAAAGAAAGAAAGAAAGAAAGAAAGAAATCTCGTCATTTGCATGAACGTGGATGAACCCGGGAAGACATTATGGTAGGAGAAGTAGGCCAGACACAGAAAGACAAATATTGTATGATCTCACTTATATGCTAAATCTAAAATAGACTAACTCATAGAAGCCAAGAGTAGAATGCTAATTGCCAGCAGTGACAGGGAGGGGAGGGAGAAGGAAATGAGATGTTGGTCAAAGGGTGCAAAGTTTCAGTTACGAAAAATAAATGAGTTCTGGAGATCTAATTTATGGCATGGCAGCAATAGTTGACATTATTGTACTTTATCCTTGAAACTTGTTCAATTGAATTGAATCTGCTCACCTCATGCACACAAATGGTAACTATGTAGAGGTGTTGATGTGTTATTTATTTTGATTGTGGTGCTCTTTTCACAATGCATACATATATCAAAACATCACGATTGTACACTTTAAATATATACAATTTTTATATGTCAAAGATATCTCAATAGCATTGTTCAAATGTAATTACTACCAAGTAAAAAAATATCCTTCAGTATCTATAGTTTTCTCATACACAGTTATGCCACCTATTATTTGATAGTTAAACGTTGTGGTGTTGCTTTGATCTTTGAGCAGATCCCTTTCCTGCATGGCTAGTACTTCCTTTTAAAAAAAAATTTAACATTTATTCATTTTTGAAAGGCAGAGAGAGACAGAGTGTGAATGGGGGAGGGGCAGGGAGAGAGGGAGACACAGAAACAGAAGCAGGCTCCAGGCTCCAAGCTATCAAGACAGAGCCCCACGTGGGGCTCGAACTCGAGGACCGCGAGATCATGATCTGAGCCGAAGTCGGCCACTTAACTGACTGAGCCACCCTGGTGCCCCTAGTACTTCCTTTTATAAACACAAATAATTCCCTGGTTCTGGTTAGAAGCTACCCTAAACCTCTCACTTCTAACAGCAAGTTGCCTTATCTACATGATGCTTAAAAGCAAACCAACCTCCACAAGTTATCCGATTCTTTTCAGCACAACACTGAAATTGTCTGCTTTTAGACAAAAGAAAATCAAGTTTACACATTTGTCAAGTTTTGGGATATATTTGAAAAAAATTAAATATAATGTTTCTCTTAGCACATAGGTAGAGTGTGCTTTAAGAAACTTCAACAGGGGCATCTGGGTGGCTTAGTCAGTTAAGCATCCAACTTTGGCTTAGGTCATGATCTCATTGTTTGAGGGTTCGAGCCCCGCATTGGGCTCTGTGCTGTCAGCTCAGAGCCTGGAACCTGCTTCAGATTCTGTGCCTCCCTCTTTCTCTGCCTCTCCCCTGCTCACACTCTTTCTCTCTCAAAAATCAATAAACATTAAAAAAAATAAGAAAACATCAATACTCTATAATTTATTAGTTATTTTTCTGTAAGTCTTACTTTTTAATTCACATTCCAAGCTCCTTGAGGATGTGAATAAGCTTAGACACTAGAGAATACCTTTTGGTAATCAGATCTAATAAAACTAACTTGCAAATGTCTGCCATGTAAGTATCCTGAATTACAAGCAGAAACATCTGGAATCAAGTCCCACATTGACTGTTTGATCTCAAGGTATTCAGTTCACGAAAGAAGTCCTCTTTCTTTATGTAAGAAAGCAAATAATCTCAATTGATGGATTCTTCAGCAGGTCTGGAGTGAGTTGGGAAAGAACCATTTTAAGGTGTGATTTAGCTAGCTGGGGGTCATTACTAGCAAAGAGAGGTGGCAAGCAACTTCATCAGTATTCTTTCATAGACTGAAAGATAGAAGGGGCAAAGTTATATTCAAAGAGGTCCATTGCACTATAGGTTAACATATTATGAATGAGTAGAAGAAGTATATTCAATGCTCAGTTTATGGCTAGTAATCAGAACACTATATTTTAGGATATTTGGTAGCCTAATTATAGCAGCAGGTGTGTGGCCTTATAAAAGACAAAAGTGGGCAGTTTCCAAACTTCTCTAAGATTCAAAACTCTATTTATAAATTGCTTTTGAAAAAGCAGATATACAAGTTCATAAAAATAACAGCACCAGGTATGAGCCTCTTGTTAATAGTTTGCATGAATCACATCCATCTCGTAAAATCATAAGATTGCCATTGCAATTTTAATATAGAAATTCTTTAAAGTCTGCTCCAGTTAATTTGCATATGTAATTGGCACCTCATTGGAAATGATGAAAGCATGATTATGAAAACAAATCTAAAAGAAAGGACAAAGTCTCCACTGGTAAATTATTGCTAAGTGTATATTTCACTTCAGATTGTGGACTTATGGACGTAAATTAGATGTTTTTTCCTCCAAGATCCCCACTTTAAGAAATTAGAAAATGAGATGCAAACTCATACAAGAAAAATGATAAGCACTGTATTCATGGTCAACTAGAAAGTCAAAGCCTCAATTTCAATTTTCAACCATGTCAAGTCTCAGATTATATATCTATTATATAAATAAAATAGTAATTCTGTTATATTTAACCAAAAGAAAACACCCCAGAATTCCAGTTCAACAATAAATTGCATTGCATTTTACTGTCAGGATTACAACTGTCTAATAAAGGTCTACGGACCTTCCCCATTAAGCTTTCTAAGATATTTCTGTTAACTGAAAAAGTAAATATACTTATGTGTTCATTCATTTAATTTACGTTTGTTAAATGTCTTCCACTCGAAATCCTAAAACAAGCAAAGATTTAAAATAACATGCAATAAATTCAGGACTGCCTCACTAATATGTAAATAGCTCCTACAAAGTAAAGGAAGACCAACCACCAGATTGGCAAATGGGCAATATAGGAGCAGATAGTCCACAGAAGGATAAATACATTTGCTGTTGAACATAAAGAAGTGTTGTGTTTTTGTTTTGCTAATATTAGGAAAATGCAAATTAAAACTACATAGAGAGACACCTTTCACATCTGGTAGCATGGAGTATCTCCTCATGAGTTAATTACCATGCAGATAACTAGACACTCTTGAAACATAAATAACAACTAACGAAATGCGCTTAGGAGTGACCAAAGCAAGCAGAATCTAGATGACTCCCTCAACTTGAAAGAGGAACAGCATATTTATAACTTTTGCGCTGACGGTAGTCTCTACTGGAGGCATGAGGGATACCTGGAACTTGGAGAGAAATTTAAAGTCTTTCTTTTCTAAAAAGCCATTGGGCAGAGTTCTAGGCAACTGCAACAGCTGGGAAGTGTGTGGAAATATTGTGGAAATGAGAGAGCTAAAGAGATGAGGCTAGCAATTCTGCACAGAGTCTCTGCCCAAATCTTTGGCTGACTCTCACAGCTACTCATGTGTTCTGTAGATGCCAGGCATCCCAGTTCAGGTTAACATGAATATTTCAGCTACAGCCGATTATAATAGTGAAGACATTGGAATTTGAGTTCAACCACATTCACTGCCTGCTAAGGAAGGAAACAAAACAAAACAAAAATAATACTGCTGAAAGGAACATAAGGAAATCTAAAATATATCATTCACAAAGGCCAGGATACAATTTTAAGTTATCCAAATGATTAGGTATATTTTAAAAAAGAACGATGACCCATATGTAAGTGACAAGACAAGAAATAAAGATGAACCCTGAAATGACTCAGAGGAAGGAATGAGTAGATGATTTAAAAACAGCTATTATAACTATTCTCAAAGTATGATCATAGTGAATCAACAAGTAATAAATATTAGCAGGAAAATGTAAACTATAAAAATACTTAAATGGAAATTCTAAAAATGAAAAGCACTATATCTGAATTTTTTATAGACAAAAGAAAAAGATACACTGTTTGCATGAGGTTATCAACAGATGGAAAATGAAAGAACCAGCAAACTTGAAGAAAGACCAAGGGAAACTACCCAGTCAGAAGAACTAAGAACAAGTGTAGTATCCTTCAAAGCACTGTGTGGAACATTATCAAAAATTTAACAGACATGTTATTGGAGTCCCAGAAAGAAAGAGTTAAGAATGGGTAGGAACATTTTTTTTTATAATAACTAATGCTCCCAAAGTTCCCCAGCTTAGTAAAGCATATAAATTTAAAGATTCAAAAAGTTTATGGGGCGCCTGGGTGGCTCAGTTGGTTAAACATCTGACTTCGGCTCAGGTCATGATCTCGTGGTCTGTGAGTTCGAGCCCCGCCTCGGGCTCCATGCTGACAGCTCAGAGCCTGGAGCCTGTTTCAGATTCTGTGTCTCCCTCTCTCTCTGACCCTCCCCCATTCATGCTCTGTCTCTCTCTGTCTCAAAAATAAATAAACGTTAAAAAATTTTAAAAAAAAGATTCAAAAAGTTTAATAAAGCCTAGGGAAGTGAAATTCAAAGCTAGGAATAACATAATCACATTGTTAAAGATGAAAGTTAACTTTTACAAGGATTGAGAGAAAGGTGAACCTTTTCTTAGGTGTGAATGGCCATGACTTCTCATCAGGAAGGAGGCTGAAGAGATTGAAATCACAATCTAAAATGGAACAAGGAAAAGTTCTCTCAATGAAAAAAAAAAAAAAACCAGTAGTGTCAAAGTTCTTTAATAATAAAGGCAAAATAAAGACATAACTAATGAATGGAACACAGGGAATTAGCTACCAGCAGACCTATACTATTTGAAATGCTAAAGGAAGTTTTTCAGCCTGAAGAGAACTATATAAATGGAATCTTCAGCTGTCAGAAGAAATCCAGAGTCCTGTCAAAGGTAAATAGGTAGTGGGTGAATATAAAAGGGTTATCTCTCAATCTTTTCAAAATACAAAGTTGAAATCCAAAGACAAACATTGTCTTGTGGATTGTCTTGTATATATCAGTGTAAGTGATATGACTGATTTGGTATAAAGGAGAGGGAGGGTGGTAAATCCACCTCTGTATTCCCTGGCTCCTGTATTTTATGTTTAGTGTTTAAATATTATCCCTGATGTTGCATTGCTTTGGACAATCACTGAAAATGCAAGAAGTTATAGCCAAAAAGAAAACTGATAAAATAGTATCCTAAAACAATACTGAAATAACTGAAAATAAGTTTTTAAAGGAGAATATAGAAGCCCCCCACCCAATATTTGGAAATTTAACATGTTTAAGCAATTCATGGGTCAAAGCAGAGATCACACTAGAAACTTTAAAATATTTTAAAATTAGTGATATTAAAACTAAAACATCAAAACTTATAGAATGTAAATAAATCAGTGCTCAGTGCAAAAATAATACAGATTTTATGGCAGTATTCTGGAAAGCAAACTGTAAAAAATCTAAACCTAAAATTCCTTTCTAAGAGTCTAGATAACGATGAGCAAAGTAAATACAAAATGAAACAGAGGAATTAATGAAGATAGAAGCAGAAAGAAGTGATGTAGAACTTAAATAATGAAGAAATTTAAGATTGCCAAATTTTGAAAATTGATTTTTAATTTAAAACCCCCTAAGTCCATGGTTTCACTAGTGATTACTTTCAAATACTAAAATAAATAAAAAAAAAACTTATACAAACTCTTTTAGAAAATAATAGCGGTGAGAGTGCTTTGCATCTTGGTTTATGAGGCAGATATAAGTCTTACACCAAAACCTGACAAAGAAACTACACACACACACACACACACACATATACACATACACACACACACACACAGATAAAACTACAGACCATACCTTCCATGAATATATATGCAAAGATTCCTAACAAAATATTCACAAATCAAGTCTTGCTATGTATGCATATCACTGAAGATAAAATAGACTCCTCTTATTCAGAAAATTGGCAATTAAAGAGAAAACATTAAACACTTATCCTACTTTCTTTTGATAAATGCAAATTTCACTGAATAACTGTGGTTGATGAGGGTTGGTTCTGTATACAACAATTACTGGTTTTTATTACCAGTAATTACAGGCTGAGGAATTACAGACTGAGTAAAACCACCTTATTGCCATTTGGCCTGCCAGGCAACAGATATCAATGGATAAAATCATTAGAGGAAATATTTATTAAAAATTAAAGTATCTATCTTCTCAACTGAGTCATCTTTCAGTCTCCTGAGATTCTGAGACCACTGATAAATTATAGCTTCATTAAAACTGGGATAGCAAAAGATATTATGATTGCTGATGTTTGTATATAGCACAACACATGAAGTATTCTTGCCAAAAAAGTTAAACTTGAATCAAATTAACTATATAGTATTAATTTCTTTCCCTTTCTTTCTCCTTCCTTCCTTCCTTCCTTCCTTCCTTCCTTTCTTTCTTTTCTTTCTTTATTTCAAGACAGAAAGAGAGAAAACAGGTTAGAGGCAGAGAGAGGAGATAGAGAATCCCACATTGGCTCCACACTCAGCACAGAGCCCAAAGTGGGGCTCCATCCCATGACTGTGAGATCATGACCTGAGCCCCAATCAAGAGCTAGACACTTAACCAACTGAGCCACCTAGGTGCCCACTAATTTTTTTTTTTTTATAAGAAGAACAGAGGACAGAGGGCTAAGTTAAATAACACTTTGAAATAGCAAACATACCAGTATAGATAGAGTATGAAATAGTCCATTAGACAAGATCTAGGTTTTTCAAAAAAACAACTCAGTGATTAAAAACAAATATGTATACTAAAAATTAAGAGAGGAGTTTATATTAAAAATTTTTAATATAATTATTTTTTTTAGTGCAATAAGTAGAACCTTTTTGGATCCTAACTGTAAAAACAAACAAACAAAACACATTTTAGACTATTGGGAAAAATTGAATACAGCCTGGATATTAGATAATAGCACATAATCACTCTAAATTTCTTAGGTGTTATGTAAGAATATGTTCCAAAATCTTAGAGATTTGTGATGGCATATGAATGGGTAAAATCATGTGAGATCTGGTTTTTTTCTTTATAATACAAGAAGATGTAAAATGAAGAAATAATATAGGAGATTAACAGGCAAATATACCAAAATGTTGATAATTTCTAGGTCTAGCTGATAGTTATATAGAGATGAATTAATATAGTCCTCCCTACTTCTGTAAATACTTAAAAATACTCATAATTAAGAAATATATCTACACACACATACAAATACACTTCTGAAATTTTGGCTTCTCTATATGCATGTCAAATCAAAATTAATTTGACATTGATTTTCACACATTGAAAAACTTGTCAATTTAACTTTTCTCTAAAGCCAACAAAAAACAATTAGACAAAATTTGTCAGAAGTTTAAAAGATTTCTCAAACTACATATGTAAATTTTTTTTCATTAAATTGAGAAAACATTTCTTATGCAAAATTTTTTATTCATTTTGAACTGAAAGAAAAATGGATGCAATTCTCTAAGGTTTCTTTGGTTCTGATCCTACCCATATTAGCAAGAGGACTTGAAGAAGTATGTGTTTCCAGGGGCATCGGTTTTTAATCTACCAAATGGGTTATTAACTATTTGCTTCATAATTTCACAAATCTTCTAACATGAATCAGATGGAGAGGTAATTGAAATGCTTTCCTAGGGACACCTGATTGACTCAGTCAGTAAAGTGTCTGACTCTTGGTTTCTGCTCAGGTCATGATCTCATCATGGTTCATGGGATCAAACCCCACCTGCATGTGGCTCTGTGCTGACGGCATGGAGCCTGCTTGAGATTCTCTCTCTGCCTCTCTCTCTGCTCCTCCCCAGCTAGTGCTCTCTTTCTCAAAATAAATAAATACACATTTTTTAAAAAACCAGCGTAACATTTAAAAAATAAATAAAATAATAAGATAATAAATAAATAAAATAAAATAAAATAAAATAAAATAAAATAAAATGCTTTCCCAGACCACCGGTTCAACCATACAAAAAAAGTGATTGTGCCTCCACTGTCATCTGAATGCTGTTCAGTCCACACCTATGAAATTTAATTATACCATCTTCTACATTTCAGTGGCACTGCTATTATCCTCCCCTAGTCATATACCTTCACGTTCAGAGGTCTGTTTTGCAGTCTTCCTCTGTCCTTGCCTAGCGATGTGGACAAGGTAAAGGAGGAGGAAAAACAAACAAAAACCTCTCATAAATTCCACATAGGAGTGAAATCATATGGTCTGCTGTCTTTCTCCAACTGACTTATTTTGCCTAGCGTGATAGTCCACTACCATCCACATTGTTGCAAATTTAAGATTTCATTATTTTTCATGGCTGAATAATATTCCATAAGAAAGAGAGAGGCAAATCAAGAACAGACTCTTAAATATAGAGAACAAACTGATGGTTAGCAGGTGGCAGGGAGTTGGGGGTTAGATAGGTGATGGGGATTAAGGAGGGCACTTGTTATGATGAGCCACAGGTATTATACGAAAGTGTTGAATCGCTATGTTGTAGACTTGAGACTGATCTTACATTGTATGTTAACTAGCTGGAATTAAGATATAATCTTAAAAAAACTCTCACAGGAGATCTCAATGCACTGAGAGACTGGAAAGATCAGAAGTTCATTGCTGCCCCTGGGGCTGAAGGATCAAGGGGAGGAAAATTGTTACTGGAGCCCAGTGAGAACCGGGGCCAAGAGGAAGAGCTTCCCAGAAGACTCTCTGAATAATCCCTGTAGAAAGACATCGCTTTGCTAGAGAACATGCCACATTAAGGAAGCAACAGAGAAGAAACACCCTCATTTCTGGTGTTTTAAAATCCTCCCTAGAATGGAACCCAAATAGAAACCAAGGAGAATAGAGACCAAGTGAAGCAACAAACAAGCTTGGAAAAGCAGACAAGGAATTCCTGCAGTACATGCTCCCTCATGATTTTGATGTCATTAAACTGAGTCACCCTAAGATGACTGGTCCTTCGTGTTCCTGAGCTCAGAAGATATAGATTCTTATTCTCTTGCTCCTTCCTCTGTATCACCCTCTCGACCAACCATAGGGAAACAAAAAACCAGAAAGTTCTTTTACAGTAAATTCTTTAACTATATGTTTCAAGATCATGGCACAGGCTCTTTTACTGCTCTAATAATTAATGTGGCTTTTCCATCTCAGCCTCCTGCATCCTGCTGTGTGGACAGGGGTCTGGGGTGTGCATGTGGAGAATCTTGTTCAACAATTGAGGCAGGTCTGAAGATGGCAGATGTCTTCCATTACATTGAATGGCTACAACGGGCTTCACTCATACACAAGAGGATTAGAAGCTGCGGTCTTGTCTAGAAAAAAAATGACTTGGTGAACACAAAGCAATGACTCTTCCACTGAGGGTAGTCTTGTCCAGTAACTCTACTCATTCTTCCTGTTTGCTGTTCTGCAAGTGTACAGTTATTATTTTGGTTTCCATATCTCCCTAAAAGAGATGGATGGGGTATGTCTTTTCCACAAATGAATCATCAGATATTGAAACATATGATTAAAAAAAACCTGTTCTCTGTATCAAATCAACATGGATTTTATTCTAATTGTACTCGGAGGATAGCTATCACGTCCTCTGCACATATTCGAATGCTAAGGAGATAACATGCTACACAAGAGAATATTTGCCAGAACACCCTGTTTGTGTATGATCCCAGATTTCGCTTTCCCTCCCGTTTTTACCTACTCATTGCTTTCTGGAAATAACTCACTCGGTGTTGCTGTTCTGGGTAGGGGTTGATTTCAGCCTGTTACCTGAATCACTCTCCATGAGAATTTGAGTCAAATCAGTTCGGGTTTTCTGGAGCTGTTTTTTAGTTAAAGATCTAAAAGCAAACGGTTGCTTATTGCATATATATGTACCTCCAAAACTGCTGAACATCAACTTTTTTAGAAGTGGAACAGTTGAAAAATTGTCTTAAAGCATGGCATTCAATCAAGAGGAAAATTTCATTGCATCTAAATGAGTGTTTCCACTGTCAACATTATCGGCAGGTTCATTACCGTTTGAAGTAGCTATTTTTCACTGCCTGTGGTTTCTTCCAGGATTATTTACCACCTTGTGGGTCATCACCTAGGAGGGTTGGAATGACATCGGAGAAACTGTAGCAGAGCCCTGTCAATACATAGGAGAGGGAAGAGCACCAACAAAGTTAGACCCAGCCAGGCTCACAGTATAAATCCATGCAACCCTAGGTTGGAGATAATGTCGACCTGGCTGGAATCCAGGCGCCAAAACCATGTTACAAAACAGTGGTGGTAACAACGATGACTGTTCAGACATCTTTCCACAGCTTTGTCTGCTCTGTTCTACTCACATTGGTTACCTTGAAATTCTCTGGATGTGTCATACTCATTTTCATCCATTTTCTTTAGTGTGTGCCCTTTCTACTCCCTGAAAGCTACCAGGACTTATGATCTTGAGTTTTACTCTGGGCATTGACTTTTCCCTGAATCCAGCAGTCACCTGCCTTGTGTTGTTTCTGCTCTAGAGACTCAAACATTCCGATGCACCTTCTCCCTCTCTCTCCTTCCTTCTCTCTTTCTCTCTCTCATTCTGTCCTCCTCTTCCTCCTCCTCCTCCTCCTCCCAAACACTGGAATAATTTAGGTTTCTGTCTGCATTTTTTCACTTCATATTATATCATAAATTTCACCCCTAGACATCGTAGAACCCTGCATAGTATAGTAATTAAGAGCTAAAGATTGTGAATTAGAAAGTCTCAGGTTTGATTTCTAATTCAGTTGTTTATTGACTGTTCAGTTATTAGGCAAGTCTTAAAATGTCCTAGAGTTCAGTCTCTTAATATAAAGTAGAACAAATGATACTTTGTTCGCACAGTTATGGAGAGAAGTAAATGAGATAATTCATCTAAAGCAGGGTTGCTGTATTTAGCAAATAAAACTATTGGATGTCCAAGTAATTTGAATTTTAGATGAACAAGCAAATAATTTTTTTAAATTTTTTAAAGGTTTATTTACTTTTGAGAGAGAGAGAGAGCACGCACGAGTGGGGGAGGGGGAGAGAGAGACAGAGACACAGAATCTGAAGCAGGTTCCAGGCTCCTAGCTGTCAGCACAGAGCCTGACACGGGGCTCGAACTCACGACTGTGAGATCGTGACCTGAGCTGAAGTTGGATGCGTAACAGACTGAGCTATCCAGGAGCCACTTTAAAAAAAATTTTTTTTGATGTTTTTTTATTTTTTTAATATTTAATTTCTAGAGAAGAAGAGAGAGTGGGGGAGGGGCAGAGAGTGGGAAAGGGGGAGACAGAATCCCATTATTTTTGAGAGGCGGCAGGGAGGGGCAGAGGAAGAGGGAGAAAGAGGATCTTAAGCAGGGGCCATGCTCAGTGCGGAACGCGACATGGGGCTCGAACTCACACTCTCCGCACCCTCACTCAGCACAGAGCCTGCCACGGGGCTCAAGATCACAAAGGGTGAGATCATGACCTGAGCTGAGATCAAGAGTTGGATGCTTTATTGACCGAGCCGCCAGGTGCCCCGGCAAATAATTTTTGTCGTTTATGTTGTACGGGTTTCCTGGGCTGCCTTAACAAATTACCACAATCTGGGTAGGTTAAAACAGAAATCTTTTCTCGTAGTTGAGGAGACCAGAATTTTGGAATCATGGTGTTAGTAGGGTTGGTTGTCAGGGCATCTCTGATGGAGGGTCTGTTCCACGCCTCTCTCCTAGTTCCAGGTCACTACTGGCAATCCTTGCATTTCTTGGCTCACAGGCGGTCGCCTGCCCTCTGCCTTCATGGTCACATTGACTTCCTCTCTCCTCTTCTTATAAGGATGGCTGGCATTGGATTTAGAACCCACTGGAAATCCAAGACAGTCTCATTTTAAGATCTTTAACTTAATTACATCTGCAAAGGGCCTTTTTCCAAATAAGGTGACTTCACAAGTTCTGAGGATTAAGACTTAGACACATATCTCTTTCGTAGGGTCATTCTTCACACCCAAAGAGGTATGTATCAAATATTGCATGAGACTTATGCTTATTAAGAGTATTTGTTGCTTATCTGGAATGAAAATTTAACTGGGCTTCCTATGTTTTCTCTGGTAACCCAAAATCTAATGTTCTCAACACAGTACTGGTCACATAGTATAGCTAAAATAAATGAACGAATACATAACTGTAGCTATGCTTTTCAATTTTTCTCTATAGAATTTGTTTCAGTAGCTTCATAACTGCATAGTATTCATATATGTTAACTAAAATTAATATGGTTGACATGACACTTTTCTGGAACTTTTGAGTTAATGTTTTAGAAAACACTTAAATAAAATTTAACATGTGGGTACTTCATTGTTCATGTCATAAACATATTTCATTGCAATTTCTAATGATTGGCATTAACTTTCCTCCTTGAATATGGATAGAAAGTACTTGCCTTTGAATCTCTTATACTTTAGTGAGAAAATATGCAAATATATTTAAAAATATTTACAATTCTGTTTAATCACTCATTCATAGCCCACTTTAATAAATAATTAAAACTGATAAGATAATTCAGGCAAATAAACTAAAATTTGGGAATAAGGTAAGATATCATGTCTTATATAGAATACTTCCTAAATTGCTGATGTTATTATTAAAAATGAAATCAAGAGAGAGAGAGAACAGATAAGCAACAGAAAGTTCTTGATGCTCTAGATATTTTCCATAAATCTTAAAAGTATTTCTGTCATCTTTCAATTTTTCTCTTTGTAAGGGTCTTTGCCAAAATTTAACTAGGATATGTTACACAGAGTTCTTAAATTCTATATAACCACCCATCCCGTATCTGCTGGCCTCTTTCTAATCCAGAACTTTAATTCTTTTTTTTTTTTAATGTTTATTCATTTATTTTTGAGAGGCAGTGGGGATGGGGCAGAGGAAGAGGGAGAGAGAGAATCTTAAGTAGGAATCATGCTCAGCGTGGAACCCGACGTGGGGCTTGATCTCACAACCCTGCAATCATAACCTGAGCCGAAATCAAGAGTCAGGCACTCAACCGACTGAGCCACCCAGGCGCCCCCAGAACTTTAATTCTTATGTTACTATTTTTACAATGAACTAAAACTTGTAATTTTCTTTTCTCAGATCCTGTTAAAATGGTAACTATGTTTTTCCTGACTGACAAAATGGGTGATACCTTTCTTGTGGTTTTTTTTTTCCTCTGCTGCTTCCTTATAGTCTCATTATTCAGATGTCAAAGTATCACCAGTACTCTCTTGTACAACTGGAGTTTTAATTTAAAACCTCTCTATATGGATGTGCATGTTTTATGTCAAAACATTAAAGAGAGCCAGCTGGCCATGAGGTGAAAGGAGTTCACATGGAGAGAAACCAGTAGATTTGTACAAAATAATTCACCGTATTTTTAATAGTATGGCCAAGGAGTAAAAATTGAATTCACATAAATAAGAAATCACATTTTTTTCCGTGATTTAGATAACTGGAATCTTGGGGCATCTTAATCCCAAATGAAAAAACAGTATGTGTGTGTGTGTGTGTGTGTGTGTGTGTGTGTGTATGATGTTTCCTATTGTATATTACATATGTGTATATATATACAAAATATTATATATATTATATATATCACATTACATATTACATATTACCTTATATATAATACGAATGGGCTTTCCAGGTTCACACAGGTAGTTTGTTTTGAGTACTTACAATTCTGTGCAGTTAATCTAACATTCACTCTCAACTCAATATAAGAAATAACTGAAACTCACACGTACCCAGGTCTTACCAAAAAGCTCAGTCTTCCTCCATAATCCCAGATTGAGAATGAGCAAATAAATAAAAAGCAAAAATATGGTAAATATACACACTCGAGGCTTTGATTTAAGTGTTCTCCTTGCACTCAGCAAAACAAAATAATATTGTAATATTACAATATTGTAAAATACAATAAAATTCTTAGGTGCCCTTAGGTGGCTCAGTGAGTTAACTTGAGGCTTTGATTTAAATGTTCTCCTTGCATTCAGCAAAACAAAATAATATTGTAATATAAAATATAATAAAATTCTTAGGGGCCCTTGCATGGCTCAGTTAGTTAAGTGTCTGACTCTTGATTTCGGCTCCGGTCATGATCTCATGGTTCGGGAGGTCTAGCCCCACATCGGGCTCCACATTGACAGAAGAGAACCTGCTTGGGGTTCTCTCTCGCACTCTCTCTGCCCCTCTTCTGCTTATCCTCTGTCTACCTCAAAATAAATAAGTAAAACTTCAAAAAAGAATTAAAAAATAAAATACAATAAAAATTTTAATCTATCTGGTGAGAGAGCATTCTGTTTTTCTCACATGCTTCAAAGTCCTGTTGAAATGCTATCTCTTTCGGGGACTATCTCCTGCACTCTCTTAGCCAAATAGTGCATCGCCTGTCCTTGGGCACCCTGGCACCATGCATATGCCCTTTGTGACTCTCATCCACTATATTAGCTCACCCTGTCCTCCCCCAAGTAGACCGGTCAGTCCTCTGGAACAGCATATCGTTTCCCTGTGTTTCCTCAGGGCTTAACCTAGTGCCTGTATACAGTGGCCACCCACAATACTGAAGTGATTAAACTTTGTTATCTTCTGGATGCCACCTTCAATTATCTGCTTAATAAAATCATCACTCGTCAGTAGATGTCCCTATCCCACCATTGGCCCGATGCTGGCGCACAGTCTCAGATGACGATCTTCCAGACAGATTTCAAGAGCCTCAGATCTATGGGTCCATACGTTAGACCTCTTACGTCAGATGAATTTTCTCTAAATCCAGGCAACAGGTGTTGTCTCTCACCTCAGAAAATCCTCCTTCAAGTGGGAGCAAGGAGCAGGGATCGGAAGTGAGATGACCTCAGTGTCAGGGAGGGAAAGCACAAGGGAAAAGGGGGATATGGGCTAGCTAGTGACTTCACAGGGAGAAGTATAGACTGTGTTTCTTTAGCAGCTTTATCAAGTATAATTGCCAAACACTAAACTGCAAACGTATAAACTGTACAGTTTGATAAGATTTGACATACGTACACGCTTGTGAAACCATCGTCCTGATCACAATAAACATAACAGTCACTCCCCACAGTTTCCTCGAACCTTGTCCATAGAGTCATAGGTTTCTAAGGTGAAAATAAAACAAAACAAAACAAGTTTCTAACCATAGATCAAAACCAAAACCCAGGTATTCTATCCATAGGTAGTTACGCATTTGAACATACTTTGCTTTCTCATCTTTGCAGATTTCATCCTTATCTGTTGTATGCTGTTCTTTATGGAGAATGTGTAAGAACAGAATTCTAGGGATAACCTGAATGGGCTTTGTATGTGACCTTGCCATAGGATTCCACAGCTCTGTGACACTGTGTATTGTAATCATACCATCTTCTGCAAAAATAGCTGCATACTAAACATGAATGAGAGAAAGATTTCTGGACAAATGCCAAATATTTGAAAATTGAACATCACACCTCTAAAAGATTTGTTTAATGTTAATTTATTTTTGAGAGAGAGAGAGAGAGGGCACAAGGAGGGTAGGGCCAGAGAAAGGCGAGACACAGAACCTGAAGCAGGCTCCAGGCTCCAGGCTCCAAGCTGTCAACGCAGAGCCCGACCCGGGGCTCAAACTCATGAACCCTGAGATCATGACCTGAGTGAAGTCAGAAGCTTAACTGACTGAGCCACCCAGGTGCCCTGAAGATCACACTTTTAAATGACTCAATGGGACAAAGATAGAGCAATTAAGGAAATTAGAATATGTTTGAATTTAAAGAAATAAAAGTACAGACCAAAATCTAGGTTAATGTTTCACTTAAAGGAATTTCAATACATCAAATGATTACACGAGGAAAGAAATAAATTCTCAAATTGATAATCTAAGCTTCCACCTCAAGGAATAAAAGGAAAAGTGAATTCAACCCAAAGCAAGCAGAAGAGAAGAAACAATAAAATGAGAACAAAAATCTATAAAATTAAAAACAAAAACAACAGAGAAAATCAATGAAATCAGTTGGCTTTTGGAAAGATCAAATTGATAAACCATGAGTCAGGCTGATCAACAGAAAGAGAAAGAGATAAGACCCACATGCCCGATCTCAGGAATGAAAGTGAGCATAATAATAAAGAACTCACAGGCATTACGAGCCTGGTAGAGAAATATTATGGAAATATTATGCACATAATTTGGCAACTTACGAAACAGAAAAGAATTTCTTGGAACACAGATACTGCCAAATCTCACTGAAGAAGAACTAAATAATATGACTTGTGTCCTATCTATTAAAGACAGTGAATTTGTAATTGAAACCTTTCTGCCAATAAAGCCTTCCAACAATGAAAGTTCCAGATGGCTTTACTAGCAAATTGTACCACACATCTGTCGGTTGCAAACTCCGGAGGTTCCCAGGTGAAATGTGAAAATGGCCCCCAGAGGCCAAGAGGACACAGAGGACAAGAAGAGACCCAAGGAAGTGTCTGGACTCTCCAGATCAGTAGGTGGAAGGTTGAATAAGCAAGGAGACTTTCTTAAGAGGCTTGCCTTGGGCAGCCACAAGAGATCTTTGTACCCACCCAGGGGAATCTTAAAAGTTTATAGAGAGGCTTTGATGGGATTCAGTCATGTACACCATACATCCATCAGTCTCTCAAGTCTGTGTCCTTGAAAATGGTGCTCACTGTTGGAACAGGGGTGGGGGGAGCAGGTGATATATTCTAAGGGCAAGGGAGGGAGTAAGGAGTCTCTGCTTGCCTGGGTTCAGCTCATGGGTCAACTGGTGATCATATCCTCTCAGTGACCTCCTCCAACAACATTTAAAGAAGAAATAATACCAATTCTACACAAACTAATCAGGGTAGCCCAAAGTGTCAAACATTTTCAAAAATCGGATTGGTACTTGATAACAAAGAGAGGCATAGGTTGTCATCGAGTTTTTTTGTAATCAAGACCATCCATTGGCAAATATTTCAGGGTACCTTCATTTGAACTGTGTATTTATAAATATATTTATGCATTTTGGCAACTATGATTTTTAATTTCAGTGGTAGATTTATTGAAGCCTGTTCAATGCAATCATGATTATCCATTATGCAAGGAATTTTTTAATTGTGCAACAAAATCGATTTCAAGTATATATCTGCTCTGTTGATTTCTTAATTTAGTAAGAATATTGCTTTTGCCATACAATGTGCTCCACCAAAATTGTTTATTTTTTCACTATAAAAACAAGTAGTTTGTATTTTCCTTTCAAAAATTTTGGAATGAATTTGCGGAGCACTCATATTAATGTCATGTTAATGTTCACCCTTCACAAAATGAACTTCAAAAAGATTTACTTTGATTCCATGAGTTGGATGGGAAAAACAAAGAAACCAAGAAACAAAGAAACAAACCAGTATTGGAATTAACAGACATCATATTTGAGACATCTAATGACAGTAGTTTAAAACCATGAGTTAACTGTCTGCAAAGATCTTCTGCTAATGTAGCCAAAGCATTGATGATTATCTTTTACTTTTCATGCTGCACAAAGAAACTTGGAGTGGAAAAATAAGCAACTTAATTTAGAACAACAGGCATTTCATTTACAGTAAGAGCCCTGTGCCACACTGTGATGAGTGAAAACAACCATATATGTGAAATTGTTGTGTTCAGGCTGCCTTAAAATTACTTCTAATGTTTTAAGTAGATTGATGATTTTTGTTTTTAATGTGGTCAAGTGCTATTATGATTGACTTCCATGATGCAAGGAAAATGCCATCAAATATTTTGTGAAAGTTTCATATTTTTTCCTCTACTTCGTTGAGAAACATAAGGGTGGTGCTTGATTCTCTTTGTTAAACTTCTACTTCATTGCTCCTGAAAGAGTTTATTTCAATTAAATATAGTTATATTTAGACTCTTAGTCTCTATATAGACTCTTCTCTATTCCAGGGATCAACAGACATTCCTTGTAAAAGGCAGATATTTTAAGCTTTGCAGGTCATATGGTCTCTGTCACAACTACTCAATTCTGCCTTTGCAACACAAAAGCAGCCAGGGTTTATAAAGAAAATGTTGATTACGGGGAAAACTTGCAACTAGTAGATAAATAAGTTCTGGAGATCTAATGCGCAGCATACTGATTATAGTTAACAATACTGTATTATAAACTTCAAAGTTGCTAAGAGACTAGATCTTACTTATTCTCACCATAAAAAAGAAATGATAATTAAGTGAAATGATAGAGCTGCTAGCTAAGCTACAGTGGCCATCATACTGGGATATAAAAATGTATCGAACCAACAGGTTGTACAACTTAAACAATGTTGCATTTCAATTATATCCCAATAAAAAAAATTTAAAAAGAGTGTGCATGGATGTGTTCCAATAGAACTTTATTTATAGACACTGAAATGTGACCTATGTAGTTATTGTGTGTCATGAAATATTGTTCTTTCTTTGGCTTTTGCAACCATTCATAATGGTAAAGGCCATTCTTCATTGTTCAAGTTTTTATTTAAATTCCAGTTAGTTAACATACAGTGTAATATTAGTTCCATGTGTACAATGTAGCGATTCAACCCTTCATACAACAGCCAGTGCTCATCACAAGTGCACTTGGTAAAGGCCGTTCTCAGTTTGCGGGTGATACCAAAATTTTCAGCGGGTCAGATTTGGCTTGTGGGTAGTAATTCGCTGATCCCTTCACTGTACACTCTCTAGAACAGACTTTTATCTCCCTGAATGTAATGTCCCAGATAAATCTGGATGGATGGGCCTGATAGTTACAGGTTAAAGTTGTTAAAGTTGACAGCATTGCACAGGAAAGATATTGTGAGAGAGCAAAGAGTTTTGGAAGCCTGGAATAACACATTATGACAGTGTCAGAGGTGGTCCTTAAGGACCCAGCAATTTGGGGTTATCAGGAGGCCGTAAGAGGATATTGATAAAAATCATGGCAGTCGCATGTTGGGAGCAGGGGCAGGAAAAGATTACTCCCAATAGATTTGCGGGCGCAGGATGTGGATGAGTGGGAGTTAGAGCAGGTGAGAGACAACTGGGCCATCTGAGATACGCCTGGTAGTTGCCACTGCTCAGGAAATGGTTTATTTGACCTCTTCGTGTCTCTCAGATATCCCAAGGGGATTTTCATCTCAGAAACTGCCGCCCTCCGTGGAGTGGACTCACACAGACATCTGTTTTTCTGGAAGGTTCCTCTAGTTCACTCCATGGATTTTATTGCTCCTTCCTCCAGCCTACTTCTACCCTCTATGTAATTATTATAGCAGGTCTCAAAGGTGCTGGTTCTCATTTACTTCATGTCAGTCTCTCCAACTAGACTGAGCTCCTTAAAGCTATGGGCGGTCCTCTGTGTATCTCTGTTAACTTCAGGACCTATGACGATGCCTGACGCGGAGTTAAGAACTCCATAAATAATCTGTTGTGCAAACCCTAATGATAGCATGAATATGATTTTGCATTCTGTTTTTGTCACTCGCTTTTTTATTATAAGCATTTAATTTTGGTTTATTGTCTTCATAATTTGAATTTCCATGGCTACACAAAAGTCCATCAAGTTCATGTGTTGTAATTTGGTATATTATCGCTGCTTTGTACATTGATGTTGTCACATTTTTACTATTCGTGAAGTATTTAATTAGATATTACTTTGTCTTTTTTGAATTTTGAAAGCTTGAAAGCATGATTTGAATTACTCCTGCCTCAAAAAATTCTTATAATGGGGGGGTGCCTGGGTGGCTCAGTTGGCTGAGCATCCAGCTTTGGCTCAGGTCATGATCTCACAGTCCGTGAGTTTGAGCCCTGTGTCGGGCTCTGTGCTGACAGCTCGAAGCCTGCCTCAGATTCTGTGTCTCTGTCTCTCTCTGTCCCTCCCCTCCACTCACGCTCTCTCTTGCTCTTAAAAATAAATAAACATAATTTTTTTTTTAATTCTTATAATGGAATTTGGCTACTTCTCCTAAAGACATTTTCTTGTCAGTCAAAGAATTTAATATTTACGTTTATATTATATGTAAGGATATGTGTATATGAACAAGTACTATATAATATATAATATATGCAAATACATATACAATGATAAGTAAATACACAATATAAATTTTAGATAGGAATGTTTATTGAGGTATAATTGACATATAAGGAATATTTAGCTACATATATAAGAGATGTTTACCATTTAAATTGGAAAAGAATATTGGGAAAAGAAAGACCTTATAATCAAGTTGAAAAAATTCTGAAGCAAAGTCTGTCCAATCTGTGCTAAGAAATACCTGGCATCAGAGATAGGAAAGAGTCTGTCTCCAACCACCCTGAATGCATCCAATCTTCTCTGATCTCGGAAAGTAATATACAGGGTCAGGCCTGGTTAGTGCTTGGATGGGAGAGATAGGAATGAGCCCATCAGCTTGGGAACACAGTCCTCAATAATCATCCCTGGAAGCCAAGGAGCCAGCTGAGGAACATATAATTTTCTTTCTTTTCTAATCAATTTAATCCAAATATAGTTGGCTAGAAGTTTAAATTGTGTATGTGTAATTATCAAATTTCAAACACCATTTCCAGTAATTTATTTTTTAAACAATGTTATTGAAGTATAATTTATATACAGTAAACCAAATACATCGTACTGAAAAGGCTTTGACACATGTATATGCATGTGAACCATTATCACAATCAAAAGTATGAACAACCCTATCACCCCCTAAAGCTTCCTTGTGTCTCACATATTCTCTCCTTCCAACCCCTCCCTGCAGCCCTTCATAACCAGAGCACCACTCTCCTGCTTTTAGTCGCTATAGATTAGTTTGCTCTTTCTAGAATTTATATAAATGGAGTCTTACAGTATTCTTTCTGTCTGGCTTACTGTGTGTCAGCAACTATAGTAAACATGTTTATATATGTTACTGTGTCACTGATTTTAAAGAGTGTCAAACTCTTTAGATGGAACATGACAAGAGACACGTTTGGCATTCCACTATGAAAGTCAGAGTCTTACCTGAGTTATCATCCTATTTTATGGTCCTCTCACACTATGGACTATGGACTATGGAGATGGTCTCTGAGAACAGGAAGAAGTCTGACTGTCTCTTGTACAGGTGGTACTTATCCAGAAACCCTGTATCTGGTCCCACAGAGCACATTTGTGTTGAATTAAACCATACCGACATGAACTGAATTTAGAGGAATAATAGAGCACTATCCAAGAACTCATGAATTCCCAGTTTAAGAAATGTCACACTACAGAATTATCAGTCACATTGAGTGGTCTTGATTTCTCACAAGCTTGGAAACACAAGCTGAAACATTGGTCCCGAGTATGTGTCAGCACACATTTATACTGTTCATCATTCACGTGATCCAGAATATTCTCCTATTAATTATTTTATTAATAATCAATTTTTTAAATCGAAAACTAGAACTTTTGAAACCTTGAGAATATATTTGCATATCTAGGTTTCAGAAATATTGACATAGAAAAGATCATCCTGAATAATATCAAAATACAAAGGTTCAAGGCCTGGTTCTAAAATTTCCTACTGCGTGATCTCTGGGATTTCTGAATCCCAGCTGCCTCATTTGGTGAATATGGATAATAGGAACCAATTCACAATTGTGAGGATTGAGTAAAGCCAGGAAATACACATGAACATGAAGCGGAGTGTTTTGTCTATTGCCTTTGATGAGTGTGAGTCTAACCAAGTGTGAAATTAGAGGGATTCTGGGCACTTAAATTTGAAAACAATGGTAGGGGACAGGGAAGCCAGATATAACATCCCATAGCATCTGAAGCTTGACCTCAGTAAACCTCTTTCAGTCAATCAAGCCCCTGTCAATCAATGGCCAGCTAGTCTTGGGCAAGGCATCCAGTCTTTCTCAATCTCAGTGGACTTATTTATAAATTGGTAATAATTGCACTTACTTGTTTTATCTCACCCGGTTGTTTTGAGGAACAAACAGGATAGTATAAGTGAAGGTCCTTTGTAAATGACCACAAATACCACGCGAAAATTGTCCAAGCATGGCTCTTTATTCACCCCTAGAGCAATCATCTGGGTGATTGGCTTTATTCACATCCACCCTTTTGGAGTCAGGTACCTTTGGTTCCACTGCAAAGGGTTCCACAGCATTTGACTGACTCTACCCAGTACTCATACAGGGCATCCTGACACGTCACTTAACCTGAAGTCAGGCTGGAAACTGACACGAGGGAAAAGACTCTGGTTACTGACCGAGACACCCAAAGCAGCTGCAGGGCCTCGCGCCACCAGGAAGGGGGTCTGTTGCAGATGACATCCCCCTCCCCCCGCCAACCCAGTGCTCGGTCCTCAGTGCCATAGCTGTCCCTGGGCAGCTGTCACAGGCGCTGACAGGCAGCATCACCTGTGTGAAACAAACTGATGTCAGAACTTCCCCCCAAAGATTGGTAAGTTTTTCAACAACCGTCACCTCTCATTACAAGTGCCACAGCCATCCGAGGGTCTTCTTTCAATGTGTCACACTCTTGAAGTCATTTTCTGATGATCTTTTCTGCCAAGTATCCTTTTGAAGGAAACAGCAGAGGCAATTGGCACAGGGATGATCATGCGGCCTTTAGTGTATTCCTAGAGCAGATTAATCAAATACAACTGAAGGAAAATGCTGCATGGATTCCCCTAGTGACATAGGCAGCAAAAAGTCTAGAATATCAAGATAGTTCTACAAATGTGAAGGGGTGGAAAAGAAGTTATGTTTATTATCAAGGATATAAGTAGAATAATACAGATTTTTTTAGTCATAAAAAGCACTTGATTTACTATGACTTAGTAATTAATATTATTTTTGATAAATACATTCCAGTGGCTATAGAGGCAAATGTATAGCCCTCTGTCTGTGTTGGTGAGTGGCAAATAGAACAGAAATAGTTCCTGTTCGGGGCGCCTGGGTGGCTCAGTCAGTTAAGCATCCAACTTCAGCTCAGGTAATGATCTCACGGTTTGTGGGTTCGAGCCCCTCATCAGGCTCTGTGCTGACAGCTCAGAGCCTGGAGCTTGCTTCAGATTCTGTGTCTCCCTCTCTCTCTCTCTGCCCCTGCCCCGTTCATACTCTGTCTCTCTCTCTCAAAAATAAATAAACATTAAAAAAAATAGTTCCTGTTCCCTTGAAACTTACATCCCAGTGTAAAAAGCACACATAAATCACACATACACACGCAAACACACACATAAATGTAAATAACGAATGAACAATTTTGAGGGGGTCATGATTCCACACCAAGTTTATTTTAAAAATATACGAGAAAAGTCTCTACACAAGAAAATTAACCCTCCAAATTGAGCTAAATACCGATTTATTGTCAAATTCTAGGAGCAGAGTCTACAGCTATGATTATTTTCTATGTTCTTATTTCTCTTCCTGTGGAAGCAATCTGTTCTGTTTTGTTCCAAGAGCCTGAGGAGAGCACAGCATATTAAAGGTCCTGGAGTTCTTTTGGCCACAGACTATAAGATATGACTAGGCATTTAGTAGGAGCAAAAGATAGATATACCTAGATACACCCTGGACAGGGCTGGTATTTAGAACTACTGTGTTTGTGTGTGGGAGAGGGAGGATAGGAGGAATTGGAAGAAATAGATCAGATTCCTACAAATCTTTTATGATTTTGCTTTATGATATACACAAATACATCCACCTCTAGCACATGCAGCCCACCCCCCACCCCCCACTGCTATCCAAACCACTGATGTGTCTCCAAATCATTGATGTGTTCCCAGGTAGAATAAGGGTACAAACCATGGTAGGGTATTAGATTTAGGCAACTCCTGTTGTAGTCTTCCAGAAGGAAAATAAGTAGTAATTCAAGGCATTCAGAAATGTCCAGGAATAGACAACTGGGTATAGCAGTCCAGACAAAATCATCAAGACTTCCCTTCTCTTTTGATCTTTTGCTATGATTTCTTTTGGGTTGACTTCATGTTAAGGCAGGTCCTTGGGGCAGGTTTCCAGGATCAGTTTGGTTGCAACATTAAAAGAAAAAAAGAAGGAAAAATACTCAGAGAGATACAGAAATAGTGAGAAACAGGGAAAGACACACAGAGACATAGAGACAAAGAGACATAGAGAGACCCCTGAACACTTGGAAATCTGGGTGTAGAATTAACATCGTTAATATCACTGCAAGGTTGTTGTATGACCACAATGAAGCCATGCATGGGAACTTGTCCAGTCTTGTTAGTGCCAGCATTTCCTAGATACTCAGTATATCTTTACTAACTGAATCCAAGTTCAATGAATGCCTGTTCAGGAATCAAAATACTTTTCTTCATTTCCTGGTACGTTCCATTGCAGATATAAGAAATATTAATAAATGACCACTCAACTTCCAGAATCTACCAAGACAGAGAACTACATGAAGCCAGTGTAGCTTCTAAGTTCCTGTTCAACTAACACAAATTAGGGTCACTCTAACTCCTTTTTCTAGCAATATCTGTCCCAGCTATTCTACGCTGAAAACTTCTAGGTGAAGTAGAATAAAAGTCATCAAATATGCAATCATATATTCATAGTTTTAATTCTGGGTCCTCTATTTCCTGTCTTTGTGCCTTTAAACAAATTACTAAATCTTTTGAGCAGATTTCTTCAATCAGTACAATGAGGACAGTATTACGTATCTTGTCAGTTCATTGGGAGAACTAACTTTGAGAGGGCAGTACAGTGCCTGGCATATAGTAGTGTCTATATAAATGGATGTTATATATAAATCTAAATGACAAGGTGGCATACAGCCCGTCTCTCTAATTTTCTCACTTACTTTGATTCCGTTAATTTGCATAGCTTATGATGCTACATTCCCAAAGATTGATTAAGAATTTTTAAGTATCTATACCTTCCTTTAACATTTGCTAAACAATTTGTTACTTATGCCGTTTTAAATAAGCCTGCATTTCATAAATTGTAATCCAGTTCAGACGATAACAGCATAAGGTCGATAAAAACATTTTTTTTTTGGAGAAATTAAATTCTGATTTTAAGGAAGAGACCCATTGAGGTGAGTTGATTTCTGATCACCATCCTTGTACTTGTTGTTATGTGCTTATTTCTGAATTTCAATAAAAGCAATTCATCACAGATTGGGCAGCTCTTGAGTATTGTGGTCGTGAAAACGGATCCTGATACTAGTCTTCCTGTGTTCACATCCCAGCATTCCTACTGAATATTTCTGTAATTCTTAATATTTCTGTAATAATCTTGGGCAAATTGACCGTGCAATTTTTGTGAATAAGCTTTCCCGGTCCTCCCCTACCCCAGCTTCAGTTAGATGCCATACCTCTGTACTCTTCTTCTCCTAAATAACTTTGCAGGTAACATTGTGCACTGTGGAAAACAAATGAACAGTATTTTATTTGTGTTTCTGTCTTGCCAGTAGGCTGCAAGGTACCAGAAGGGATGACTTTATCTCCTAGTCTGCCACAGAGGAGGTACTCGGTAAATAATCATTGATTGGATGAATGCACATTACACTTGAAAACAGTAATGATAACACGTAACAGTAACTATAGTTATAGCAGTATAAATTATAGTAATAATAATAATAATGTAAGACAATTAACATTTAATTAGTGTTAAACACTTACAATTTGCCAAGCACTGTTTAAGGGCTTTATGTTGTTTAATCATATCCCCATTGCAACAGCTCTATAAAGCATTCATATTATTTTTCATTTTAGAGATAAGGAAGCTGATACAAAGGAAACTTTATACCCTGCCTGGGATCACACGATTACTGAGTAGTGAAGCTGGGATCAAAATATGTGTGACCTCAATTTTCTGAATATCCTCACATGTCCAGGGGCCCAGTTAGTGTTAGGGGTATATGTGTCTGAATTTCTTGGCCTCAGTTTTCTCCAGTGAGGAGTCTGGAGTCTGCTATCTCTAAGATACGGTCCAACTCTGACTTCATGACTCTTTCCTTTACTCTCTTCTTCCATCTCCATGGTCCGGGGGCCACCCACTCCCACCTCCTGCCTAATCCGTTCATGGTCACCTTTACAGTGGGTGGCGGTCTCCATTCCCCTTGGGCTCGGAATCCTGCGTCAGCGTGAGTGTACTGCTGTTTAACCTTCTCCTGCTCATTGCTTACTCCAAAACTTGGAAAAATCAACTGCATTCAAGGGGATAATTAGCTACTGATTACTGCTGATCTATTAATTGGGAAGTGCTGTAAGCCCTATTTAGAGTGATCTGACTAATGAAATCACAGTATCTTTAATCAAGGATTCAGTGATGCTTCTAGATAGAGGATGGAAATTGGATATATTTCACTGGTGAAAATACTCCTCCTCCTCCACCGTGATGTTTGCTGGATGGAGCTCCCCATCCAAACTCCTGGCCCCCAGACTTTCTGCCATTGCTTGTATGTTCACATGATTGCATCTGAGTCCCCAGGATCACTGCCTCGTGCATGACAAGGACTCAGTAAATATCAGCAGGATAAGTAAATGGGCTACTTAAGCCTAAGTTTTTCCATTTTGTACAAGGAAGAAAATAATAGCTCTTGTTGCATTATTAGATGTATGTCAAGGAACATATATAATGAGCTGGCCTGGCCATCATATAAGAAATAGATGGCAAAAGATGAGTGCTTTTCATATCATGATTATGTCTGATGAAGAAATTATTAAGATATCACGAATGACTACCAAGGAATGAATCAATAAGTGAATTAATATATTATTGAATGAAAGACAAAATAAATTAAGCCAAGGGTGACCTGTAAGTCTAATCTTCCTGGTTATTACAGATATTAATTATAACAGATGATGTTATAATTCCTTTCTTAATAAAACTTTTCACCTCTTCTCATTTTAGCTATGATGTCCTAACACATTACTTCTTTAATTTTTGTTCTCCCTTGAGGAAGCCTAGTGTATAGAGTTTCGTTTTGTTTTGCCCTTTGTGATAGTTACTAACCCACATTCCTCAAAGAAAGCAAATGCTTTTGGAGAAGTGAGTTAGTATATGTAGGCCTGGGCTAAGCCGCTTTGCTTGTTTCCTGAGAGAGAAGACGCTAGTATTCTGGGTACGAGGCATTATTACTTCCACCTTTATCCCAACCTCCTTGTCACCACAGGAGTTAAAAACTCGAAAGTGATATTTCATAGACTTCCTGTGACCTGGATTCTGGATATAAAATAATTTCCACCAGCTAAATACACTTGTGTGATATTCAGCAAGCAGAGTGGGGCAAAAACCACATTTCAATTTTCTTTTTTCTGATGCCAAGCAAAACCACAGAAAACGTGAGGTTTTCTGTGACCTTACTCCAGTGTTCATTACCCACCTTCCCGGCTGTGGGGGGACACTGGGAAGGCTTCAGTGGCAACAGTTTCTTGGTGCCAGACAGGAGCTGTGGGAGCGTCCGGTGGTTGCCTCAGAGAGGGTGGCCCCATGGTGGGTCTCTTCTGGGTCAGCGTGGGAGTCATTCCTGGACACAAGGCCTACAAGCCACTCTTTCAGGCCCAATTGCCTGTATTAAATCACTTCCTGCTTAAAACAGCTGGAGTTACTTTTCTTCCTTGCCCCTAATTCTGGCCAGTATGGAGAATAGTCTCCCCATTTTACAGAATCCAAACCTATGCCTCTCAGAAATCAATACACATGTCCAATGTCACATGGAAGTAAGTGGGAGAGGCAGTATTTGAAACTAGAGTTCTCTGACTCCTTTCTCTGTTTTTTTTTTCCTTCTGTACGTCTACGTCAAAATGACGCATTGGAAAAGCAGCATATAATATTGTAATTTTCTTTCATCTTTGCACAAGAGATAGACAAAAATAGGTCTGTAGAAGTTCTAAGCAGAAGACGTTTACCAAATTAGTAGGTCAGGGAAAATAATATCCTTGAAGAATGTATAGGCTTTGATCGTACAGATAAAAAAGATGGGAGCACAGTCAGGAGGTCAGAAAAGAGGGACAAATGTGTGGGGACAACACCAGCTCTTCTCAGATTGTGCGTGGGAGGAGCCATGGAAACATCAACAGAAGAAGAGCATTACCTGGTTGGGTTCGCTCAGACCCCCAGAACAAAGCACCACCGGGTGTGGGGGGAGCTTAAGCAGAAACGTATTTTCTCCCGATTGTGAAGACTAGAAGTCTGACGTGAAGGTGTTGGGCAGGTCTGGTTTCTCCTGAGGCCAATCTCCTTGGCTTGTGCGTGGCTGTCTTCTCTGTGTCTTCACACGGTCTTACTTCTGTGTGTGTCTGTGACCTGATTTCCTCTTCTTACAGACACCGGGCACTGGACCATGGTCCACCCTCATGACTTCATTTTAGCATAATTATGTTTTTGTTTTATTTTTTTTAAGTTTGTTTTTTATTTATTTTCAGAGAGATAGAAGACAAGGAGGGGAGGGGCAGAGAGACAGGGAGAGGGAATCCCAAGCAGGCTCCATGCTTCCAGCATGGAGCCTGATACATGGCCTGAATTCACCAACAGTGAGATCATGACCTGAGCCAAAGTCAAGAGTCAAACGCTTAACTGACTGAGCCACCTAGGCCCTCCCATAATTATCTTTTTAATCTTTAATAATTACCTTAACGATTATTAAGATAATAATCTTAATAATTTTAATAGTCTTTTTAATAATTTTTAAAGATTTGTCTCCAAACACAATTACATTCTGAGGTAGTGGGGTTAGGACTTCAACATATGAGAGATTAAAGGTGTTTCAACTAGTTTCTAAGTGAGAAGAAATGAGAACTAGCAAATTGCTTCATATATGTATGTCTTAATGTCTATGAAGAGTTTAAAATAACTGCAAAACTACCACGTATTTCTCTTTTTGGAGCAGTGGTTCTCAACAGGCGTGTCTTTACTCCCACTGAGATATTTGGCAGTCTGGACACATTTTTGGTGTCACAACTGAGAGCCGGCTACTGGAGTCTGTTGACAGAGATCAGGAATGCTGCTAATTCCTCTCCACTGCACGGGGCAGGCCCTACCACAAGCAATTATTTGAACCCTCATATCAATAGTTTTGAGGTTAAGAAACCCTTTTTTTCCAGAGCGTGAGTGTGGTTATTTTGAACAAACCCACATTGAACTGCTATTAAAGTTCTTAAATTTCACATGTTTCTAAGAATCCCTAGTAAAAATAGTTTAAAAATGGTATTTGACAATCTCCATTTCCCGCCCCCCCCCCCCAGAAAGAAATGTAAATACTGTGTGGAGGTTTTGTTGGGGCCCAAGTATCTGAATAAAAAACCACAAACCAAAACAGATAACCAACCCCAAATGATTCTAGTGCACAGAATCCCTGGATCTTACTTTGATATATAGCCCAGGAAGAAAAATAGTCTGAATAAGATGATTTGCGGCACAATTTTTGCTCATATATCATAATTATTTATGTGTCTATCTCCCGTTCTGAATTGCAAACCAATTCTGTTTATGAAGAACCTCTAACTTTCCAGACACCACAAACTTATTGGAAATACAGCAGTAAAGTACTTGGAGAAAGCCCCAACCCCCTAATACTTCAAGGTGAGCAAACTGTCTACAAGGTCACAGAACATGCTGAACAAGGGACTAGTGAATTCAACTGCATTTTGCACTTCTGCATCCCATCAGTCCCTAGAAGTGCCCTCTCTATGCAAGAGACCCTCATTGTCCACTGCTCACCCTTTCTTTAACAGGCCCAGTGTGTAGAATTGTGTAGAATATGTGTCTTCCACATACTCTTGCAGACCCAGAACAAATATACCTGGACACAAGCATAGCAACATTCTTTCCTATTAAGTCTTGTTAATAGGGCATTCACATGTTTGTTCTTGAAGAGTCCCGGCCCATTAAAAGAGTTCCTACCTCCCAAGTATCATAAGATTCATAAACAATGTATTCCATAACCATCGTAATTGTAATTCTAGTTTTTGCATAATCTTTCATCCAGTTGAAAAACCATCCCTTAGTTAAACATTTCTTTATTGGTGGGCATTTAATATTGTTTTGATTTTTAATAAAATAGAAAAACAAATGTTTTGAGTATATTCTCTTTTTCTTTTAATTTATTTTCCCTTTAGGGTATAATCCTATAAAATTAATCAGATCAAAATGTGACCCGTAATTGATGTAAAAATAAAGTCACTTACCTTCCGCTCAGCCCTCCAACTTAACAATGACTCCGTTATGGAGAGAGAAATAGATTAATCTCTAAATTGCATGATTCTGTTGCAAATCTTTTCCATAATTTTCTTCCCTCCCTGTGTTATCTTGATGCCTGGCAACAAATCCCAGGGTAAGAGATATTGTGAGAAAAAGCATTTTTTCTCCAGAAATGTTCTTTGGGATTCAGTGAAGGTAAAATCTTTCACTAACAAGAGGATGTTCTCATAAACTTTTCATTCATTTCTCATAAATGGTTATGGAAATTAATGGATAGCTATTTTGATACTTTGAATGTGGCTTTCTGTATAAAAATTATCTGTTATTTGTTATTCGCCTAAGATTCAATATTCTTATCTTGATATTATAAACTATCAGCCTATAGAACCATTGTTTTAAGGCCAAACTGGTCGGCCAGGTTCATGGAAGCAGGATATGGATGAGGGCAGAGGGTAAATGGTATGGACGGGGCTATTATTTCCATTTGGTACATAGAAAATGAATGCATAGATAGGTTACAAAATGGGCCAACCATCACACAAATAGTTGCTAGAGGGATCAAGGATCCAAAGACCTGGCTTTAAAGAAGGAAAACATACCACACAGGGAGAGAGGAGGAGTGAAGGAAGAGAACACACTCTTTAATTGGAAATGAAGTTTTCCCATGGCTATATTAAAACATGCTGTTAGGTTTTTAACATGAGACCAGCAAGCCTAGAGACACAATTTGAGCTTGGGCTGGAGGTAGGTGCTGGGACTTGTACAGGCTACTTGGGCAAGCTTGTTTAAGATCTCGTTCTCGGGGCACCTGAGTAGCTCAGTCAGTTGAGCATCCGGCTCTTGATTTGGGCTCTAGTCATCATGTCACAGTTTTGTGAGATCGAGCCCTGCATCTGACTCTGCGCTGACAGCACGGAGCCTGCTTAGGATTCTCTCTCCCTCCCTCTTGCTGCCACTCCCTTGCTCGTGCTGTCTCTGTCTCTCTCAAAATAAATAAATAAACAAAAAGATTTTTTTAAAAGCTATTTCTCAGGGCGCCTGGGTGGCTCAGTCAGTTGAGCATCCAACTTCGGCTCAGGTCGTAATCTCGCGGTTGACGAGTTCGAGCCCCGCGTTGGGCTGGCTCTATGCTGACAGCTCAGAGCCTAGAGCCTGCTTCGGATTCTGTGTGCCCCTGTCTCTCTGCCCCTCGCCTGCTCTCGCTCTGTCTCTGTCTCAAAAATCAATAAATATTAAAAAAATTAAAAAGATATTTCTCTCAAACTGCTCTTAATATCTTTGCATCCTACTCTTCACAACCGACAGGCCAACATCTTACCTTAAAAACGCTGAAAGAGCATTCCTTTTGGAGATTGTGCTAGAGAAGTCACCGCTCCCACAGCATATGCATTCTCTCAGGCAAATGAAGCTCCACGGCTGAATGTTTGGGGTTTAATCCCTTGGGAAGTTCTGTCTGAGTGAAATTCCTAGGAGCACAAAGGCAGAGACTCTGCCCTAAACGTTAGCCAGCATGTAGGAAGGAGGCAAAGCTGGCATTGGGTTTTGGGGTTCTGACAAATGCAACAAATGCAAGGCACCAAGGAGCAGAGCTTGCAGGTAGCACAAGGGAGGGAGGAAGAGCTCTGTCCTGTTGAGGCACCGACAGGCTTCTGAGGAGCATGGCATCTGGCACTGTAGTGAAGGTACAGAGAGGTTGTTCGGATAGGCCGGGCATAGACAAAGTCTTGGCCGAGTGGGGATGAGGTGTGCGGAAAGGTGAGCACCGGTGAGGCACCGTGTCGTGTTAGTGCACCATGGATGGTTAGGGTCCAGTGGAACAGACGAGCCACGGTTCCCAGTGGATGAAAAACCAGTGGTGCACTTTTTCCCTTCTGTTTTCATATTTCTTTCCCCTTAATTTGAGCTTTTGGCTATTTACGAAAACTTTTCCTGATTTCAGTTGCTTTTGCAATCTTTCTGGTAGCATAGCTTTGGTACTCTGCAGCCCAAAGGGAATCACAGACTTACTTGATTCTGAGCACTGTTGATTCTAAACTCCATTTGTACTTTTTAGTTTTGGTATTCAATATTCTGCTTTCCTCTCTATATTCCTGTACTGCTATCCAAACGAATAACCATCCCTTTCCTTAAGCACCCCTTACTGAAGTGTAACACAAGGGGTTCTGGACAAAGCAATCCCTGTGTCCCACTCTAAAGTGGAGATTGAAGGGAAGGAGAAAATGGAGAAGAGAGATAATGAAACGTTATTTTCTCATTCCCTGGAATTTCAGGGTTTGAAAGCCAACAGGCATTTAAAAGGAAAAGCACTAGGGGGAATGATTCCATCGTTCGTATCTTATAATCTCATTTTCAGAGAGTGACAGTTGCAAGTTCTCTTTGGCACTAATTGCCTTTCTCCGATCAGGCTCTCCCGTCTCTAACCCTGACAGTCTGTCTCTGGTCAGGTTTATATCTATATCTGCATTCCACAGCCCTGACCAAAAGCTCTTCTGCGTTCAGTGGTCAAGTTTGTCTCTAAGAGGAGTGACTATCTTGTCACAGCATCTGTGTTTCAAATCACACTTCTTCAGAAAAGTGGATTTCTAACTGTTGGATATTAGACTGAATTTATGGTAGATTGTATGTTCTCTTTTTATTAGATTTGGTAATATTTTGTGCAAAAAGGAAAAAAATTGTTATGAAAATAACGAGAGACAATATCGGATATGAACTGGCATCAAATGAGAATCTTTGAGCAGCGTGATGAACATGAGTTTTTACTCTTGTCCCTAATCAGACAGCCAATGGATTTGAATCTCAGCTTGCTGTTTAATTAGGCAAATTAACCTCGTTTTTCTAGCAACCTGCTCTTTCTTTCACCCTCCTGCTCTGCATTTTTGGTTTCAGGCTATGTGTCTGCCTTGCCCGCTAGACTGTGAGCTTGGAAGGAGAGGAATGGAGTTCCAGTCATCTTTAAACCCTGCCACCCAGCTCAGTGCCTGCTCAAGGATGTCCATAGGACACATGCTTCCTAAAAGAGCAAACTATCCTGTCATGTTCCTCTCATTCTGCTTCAAGTATATGAAAAAGTCATTGATCCAGTTCCTCAATATTACTGAATACTTTCTTTTGCCCCTCCCCACTCCAGAACCCTCAGGAAACACTGTTTGGCACGTTGATTCAGGAATCATTAAAAACAGAAGAATTTCACCCAACACCCAACATCGTGTTACCGCCTTAAGGGTAAACTGTGCTTTAGGCAAACGTAGTATTGTCATCTCCATCAGGAGGAATAAAGTTGTGGACAAGAAAGTTCTTCTCTTTGGACATCTGAGATAATAACATAATTTAGAGTTAGTCATGCATGTAGCCAGGGACTGCCACGCAGAATTGATGGGGTTGACTTTCAGCACCGTGGTGATCTGGTCTCTGAGACGAGCCGTCTTTGTTCAGTATGGAAAAGACATGATCTGCTTACCCTCCACGGTGTTTATCATCAGCTTCAATTTTTATTCCAGCGAAGTCTGGGTACTTCATCTTAATAGGTACTGATGAAGCAAATGACAGAAGGAGGCTAGCTTGATTTTGCATCACCAATTGGCTGTGTTGAAAATTTTAAACTCTCATTTTTGACAATTATAAAATGTTTAAGTAGGAGCTACAGAAGGGATCTGCATTATTATTATATATTATAATTATATATTGTAATTAAATATATGTTGTATTATATATTATATATCTATTGTAATATATATTGTAATTACAAAATATAATAAATTATACCTATTCTATATAATATATATATGAAAATGCATAATCTTTCATTTAATTATCAAGTGGAGGATCTATTAAGTGTTGGGCCAACCGCCATCCTGAAGATTCCCAGATCCATAGGATATAGCTTTGGCCTTAAAGGAGCTTGTAGACTAGCTGGCAAGACATGTATTTAAAGGAATGGTTGCAAAGGACTGTGAATAAAAGCTTTGGTGACCAACTGTGTAGGATTCAAGGATCACACAAACGCATTAACTATGCTCAGAGGAAGGGAAGTCAATAAGGCTTCACCAAGAAGAAGCTGCTGACACTTTAGAATCAGGACATGATGTTCAAGCTATACAAAGAGTCTAGGACATTTCAAGAAGAGGAATGCAGGTTTGCAGATCCAAAGATAAGGAAAGCATGTGTGTTATTAGATGTCTAAATAAGTGAAGTAACCAGAGTATAGGGTATATGCAGACAAGCAAATTTCATTATGGAAGTAGATAGGGTGCATGCAGTTCATAAAGGGATTTGGACAACACACAGAAGAGTTGCAATTATATAGAGATTAAGAATAGCTGGGCCTGTTTTCTGCTTTCATGTGAAAAGAACAAATCACCTATTTTTCTAAGGAGAGCTAATAGAAACACTCAAGTTGCCGAATACAGAGAGGCTCTTGGTCAATGAAGACTTTCATATAAGTACGTTCAATTAGCTTTACTAAATCCCTATACCTGACCTGGCCTGAACTTAGCTGATTGGACAACCATAATGTGGTCATAGACAGTGAGAATGTATTGAATACATTATTAATCACCGAGAGAACAGAATCTAGTTTTCTGGTCTTGGGCTTCAGAATGTACCCTGTTACTAATTAAAAGTAAAAAGATGAATAATTCACTCCACACAGATTGCAAACTTGCATTGAAAAGGTCAGCATTTCATTGGCTGTGTGGCTTAAAAAAAATCATTTCCAACATTTAAAAATTAGGAAATTTAATACAGACAACCTGATTTGGGGCTTCTCCTGGAAAAAGTCATGGTAAGATGGAAACAGATGCTCTCAGGCAATAGGGAGCGAGGAGCGCAATAGAGCTGCCAACGTAGATGGAACATGAGTGTTCTGGTTCGCCACGATCCCTTCCACTTCCTGTTGAAAACTCCACACTCAGACCGAGTGTCATGCATCACGTACCATCGTGGATGCTTTGTTGACTTTCTCAATTCAGAGTTACAAGCAAAGGGAAATACTTGCTGAACTCAGCCCTCCATTAAATGGAGTGGGGAAAGAAAGTTCTGGATATACTGAGTGTTTTTGAAAACATGTATCTTTCTTAAAGTGAGAAATATTTCTCAGATTTAAATGTATGACCCAATGGAGCAAACATGAGATAAAGTTGTGAGCACTGGCCTTATTCATTCCTTTCCTTCCTCATTGACTGTTGGAACTGCCATGACTGATTGAAACTCTCTGGTGTCCCTCTCCAGCTGGGGCCCCAGGTTCAGTCTCAGGCACAGTTCCACCACCGCAGAGTTCTAAACTAGAATTCTCACAGAAAGGAACAAGGAACTTCTGGGACTGACCTTCAGCTAGTTGGTAAAATGTTATTGTATTTTTTTTCTGGTTTTTCTTCATTCGTTTCATGACATGACTTTCATTTTTAATTTTTTTAAATGTTTATTTATTTTTGAGAGAGAGAGAGTGCAAGCAGGGGGAGGGGCAGAGAGAGAGGGAGACACAAAATCTGAAGCAGGCTCCAGGCTCAGAGCTGTCAGCACAAAGCCGGATGCAGGACTCAAACCCACGAGTTGTGAGATCATGACCTGAGCCAAAGTCTGACGCTTAACCAACTGACCCACCCTGGCGCCCCCATGACATGACCTTTAACACAAAGAATGTTGATAAGCCAGCAGGACTTTTTTTTTTACTTTTAAAAAATCTTTCATTTTTTTCTTCTTACATTGTCATATAGTGTAGTTAAAACAACATACATCAGATCTTAATGATCAAATGTAAGGATTCTTGAGAGTCTTAGTGATCCAATATGGCTCCTATTTGTTGGAGTAATTTATTGATCAGCTTAGAACTGCTGAGTATTCTGTGATATTATTTATCAAAATAAGCACATGCAGATGGGGAAACTGAGACCTAAGAGTCAGTAGTTAATTTAAAATTCTACATCCTTTCTGTAGTAAATCTTGTAGTCTTTTAGTTAAATTAACAGTGTCTCTAATGCAAAACTAGTAAATAGTGGGTCAGAATTTGAGTCAAGTATGAATGGTGTTAGCTGTAGGGCTAAAACCGAATTTTGCATTTTTTTCATGCCTTGTTTGCCTGTTGTCAAAATCTAATGTATAAATGAAGACTACTTTAGTGAGTACATAGATGGAATACATATAGAATACTTAAAATATGTGTGTACAATGATGATTATATGTACAAATGCGTGTTTGTGAACGCACATATAATTTTGGAGGGAGACATTCTAAAATTTCTAAATTTATAGTTTAAAAACATAGCCAAGGAAACATGTCTGGTATTTGATGTATTATGTTAATGGCACTGTCTTAATATCTTCTTTGCTCGTGTAATTTTGAGTATAAAGATACAATTTCAAGCTCACTTAAGGCTTCTAGCAAACATCCCACATTAACAAACTGCAATAACCATCATTTCCTGAGACACCTATGGAGTGAGGTAATTTATATGCACTGTCTCTATTAATATTTGAAGCTTCCTTATGAAATTACCGTATGAAGCTTGTCCGCTCATCTTTATTTTACACAAAGGAAACTGGAGTTGAGAAAAGTGGGCCCATTACCCCAAGTTTCACAGTTAAAAATTTGCAGAGTTATATTTTCACCCCAGGTATCTGACTCCAAAGCTGTGTGGCCTCCACTTCCGGGAGTGCCACCAATCGACTTCCAGTACATGATATAGATTTGCTGTGTGTAATGTCCAAGTGTCAATTACAGATAAGCAATCTTGGTCGAGCTGGTCCCAAAGGAAGATTTGACCGTAGAAATGGACATTTTTCTAGTGTAATTTTAAAACTGTTTTCTGTGTATAATCTACTCTCTCAATCCACTTTCCAGCTCAAGGGCTCTCAGATTATCAGACCAGAGGAAGGTGGTGACAATTCGTCCTGATAAATCTGTTTGATCGGGGCTAGTGCAATGAGGCAAGTGGACATTAAACTCCCCTTCTCTCTGCCTTCTATCTTCATTTGCCCCTTCACCTGAAAATTCCCAGCTCAATTTAACTGAAGGCTGCACTGGGACACTACAGGCCAGGACCCCAGTAACTCAATGTGCAATATGAATGATGGCAGATCTTTGACGAATTGAACAGATGAGCAGTGCTCTTTGAAGGAACTCTTGCCCAGCCCTGCAGAATGGCAGTGAGGGACGGTTCTAGTTCATCCATGGCTTGCTGCCACTTGAGCAACTCCAAGGAGTGATGAAAGAGGGAACGGCTGAGATTAACCAAATGTGGGGCTTCAGAACCACAGCCTTAAGGGGTGAGTGATGCCTGGCCACGTGGCCATGCAGTCTTGCACACAATGCCCACTGGTCAGTGCTTTCCGAAGATTCAGCTTCCTCTTCTCCTCCATGAAGACTAAAATGTCTCCCTCTGAGAATCTTTGGGATAAGATGAAATAATTGCTTTGAAATGTCCAGTTTCGTAAACAGAACATAACAGCTGACCATTAAATGGTAGATAACATTATGGTTAGATGAGATTAGACGATGCATATTTCCATTATGTAATGCCATAGAATGATAACAATAACAAAGTGCCAGTTCAGGTAGAATTAGACAAAACTAGGTACCAAGCCCAATATGGCGGGCAGTCGCAGAACAAAATGCATCGGGGAAAGAGCAGAGAGTAGAATTGTATGGTGATTGAGAACTAGGACTCCTGAGTTAGCCAAACGGTATATTTGCCATTTCAGAGCTCAGTGATCATCCAGTTATTTAAACTTTAAGCCCAGTTTCCCTGTCTCTGAACTGGGCACAATAACAATTTTATCTCTGAGGTTTTAAGCAAGTGTGTATATTTTTCACTGGCTTAATTTTCTTAAATTTGTGGGAACCACTTAATTCAATGCCTGACACACATTGAATCCTCAATCGGTATTAGATATTACCATTATTATTATTTATTAAAAACCACACAATACCCAACAGTTGTTTACAGTAGCAAACCTCATTCTCTCCACTGTCCAGACCCCTAAATCCGTGTGTTTTTCTCTAGACCAAGATAATTTACTCATTATACCTGTGGCTGGTTTTCTCTGGAACAAGTATTCCAGGAGAAACTGGAAGAAAACCATCAGACTTGTTACGGTCCAGCTGGAGAAATCACACATTACTTCTCTTGCATTCTATTGGCCAAATAAGTCCTTAAGGCCCACCCAAGCTCAAGAAGATAGAAATTATACCCCCCTCTCAATGAGAGTGGTAGCAGTGAATTTGTAGCCTTTGACCTATCTCAAGGAGTAAATAATGAAAAGCTTTCAGGAACTATTTTTTCATAGTTCTGGAGCCTGAAACACATCAGGGTGCCCGTATGGTCAAGTTCTGGTGAGGATTCTTTTCTCGTTTTGCAAATGGCTACCTTCTCATTGTGCCCTCACATGGTCTTTCCTTAGTATGTGTGCACGAAGAGAGAAATCTCTCTCTCTCTTCCTAGAAAGAAATCTCTCTCTCTCTTCCTAGAAAGACACCAATCTACCAGATTAGAACCCAGTCCTTGCGATCTCATTTAACTTTCATTAACTCCTTAGAGACCCTATCTCCAATTAGAGCCACATTGGGGGTTAAGGCTTCATAATATGAATGTGGGGAAGGAGGGCAAAATAGCAAAAACAAGATCCACATGCCATCTACTGATGTAGATATATCCAGCCATGCCTCAAATTAAGCTTACTCAGTCACATCTCAGTAATTGAGAACCCATAAACCATGCTTTGTTTTATATAAGACAATTTTGATCAGATCTTTTATTTGTAACACAAAATGCCCTGGTTGATATGACTGCCTATTGTTTTTTTAATTTTCTTTTTTTGATGTTTATTTATTTTTGACAGAGACAGTGTGAGCAGGAGAGGGGCAGAAAGAGAGGGAGACACAGAATCTGAAGCAGGCTCCAGGCTCTGAGCTGTCAGCACGGAGCCTGACATGGGGCTAGAACTCATGAGCTGTGAGATCATGACCTGAGTGGAAGTCGGACCCTCAACTGACTGAGCCACCCAGGCACCCCATGACTGTCAATTATTTAGTGCAGTTATTTACAAAGGCAGGAATAGGATTGATAAAAAGGAAGCTGAGGCCTGAAACAAAGCATAGGCAGGACATGATAACATTGGTGGGTGTGCAGGATCCGAGGACTTAAGGTATAATATGACCAGTTCCCACAGGTAGTCTCTAACTAGCTTGAGGATACCTTTAGAAAACAAGATATGAACTCTTAAATGCACTGTAGAGAATCTTAAAGCCATCGTTCGGTATCTGAGAAACAAAAGCACAAACATGCCATAATCGAATCAAAACACCTTCTGGAATGTAACCATAGATGCCACTTAGAGACTCTTGAGTTTGATTAGATACACATTTATTGTCACCAGTGATTATTTCACTTCCCTCTCTTTAGGGAAGGAAAAAAAAAACAATGACCAGAGAGACAGCAATTTTTGCATCCTGGAATACAAAAACACGAACTTTCATAATAAAGATCTTGGCTCCTACCTAGCAGGAGGATGGTATTTCCTGCTTTTCAGAAAGCAGAAACTCCTCCCTATTTATGACAGCTCTGTCCTCCCTCTGACTATTCACTTCAAAGGAAGGACAGTCAGGGTGAATCAGTGGCCCCCAAGGCAAAGACTGGTGTTGTCACCGGGAGGGAGGGACATCAGGGAGTATCTCCAAACAACAAAGGGTGACCTCAGGTTCAGTAAGGTAAGATGCCAAGAATAGATGCCCATTAATCCCTGTCACACGGGTCACGGGCACCTCTGTCAACCAAAACACGGGGCTGTCTACCTAACGGTGTGCGTTCAGCCAGGATATTATGGCACAGACAGCAATACATCTCCCTGCTGCTCCTCCCGCCCCTCCTGAATGCTTTAGGTCAGTGTCCCACTTTGCCTGCGAACGGGAAAATGACACTTGCACAGAAGAGCACGGAAAGGAAATGAAAGCAGCTGAACACAGATGAGAAAAGAGATTATATTATATGATAAAGAAGAGAGAAAATTCAGCAAGTGATGACTTTTCAAGCTTTAATTAATTTACCAAAAATTAAAGTCTTTATCTTAATGCTGTCCATATGCCGGTCTTCTCTTCCAAGGGCTCTCTTGGCTACTTCATGCCTTGTACTTGGAGATCACTTCTTCTTATAAAAGCACGAATTGTGTTGCATAGAGATCTGCTGATGAACCCAACTTTCCCCTCCCACGTTCCCCATTTCAACAGGCAGTAGTTTATCCTTACAAAAAACACGGTTTCCTTTAAAAATAGGGTGCGTCCTGGAGAGGATGTGGAAAAACAGGAACCCTCTTGCACTGTTGGTGGGAATGCAAACTGGCGCAGCTGCTCCGGAAAACAGTGTGGAGGTTCCTCAAAAAATTAAAAATGGACCTACCCTATGACCCAGCAGTAGCACTGCTAGGAATTTACCCAAGGGATACAGGAGTACTGATGCATAGGGGCACTTGTACCCCAATGTTTATAGCAGCACTCTCAACAATAGCCAAATTATGGAAAGAGCCTACATGTCCATCAACTGACAAATGGATAAAAAAATTGTGGTTTATATACACAATGGAATACTACGTGGCAATGAGAAAGAATGAAATATGGCCTTTTGTAGCAACATGGATGGAACTGGAGAGTGTTATGCTAAGTGAAATAAGTCATACAGAGAAGGACGGATTCCATATGTTTCCACTCCTATGTGGATCCTGAGAAACTTAACAGAAGACCATGGGGGAGGGGAAGGAAAAGAAAATGGTTAGAGAGGGAGGGAGCCAAAACATAAGAGACTCCTCAAAACTGAGGACAAACTGAGGGTTGATGGGGGGTGGTCGGGAGGGGTGAGTGGGTGATGGGCATCGAGGAGGGCACCTGTTGGGATGAGCCCTGGGTGTTGTATGGAAACCAATTTGACAATAAATTTCATATTAAAAAAAATTGTGGCAATATGATATTTTCACTTGGTAAAGAAAAAAATAAGGTGCGTCTCAGGATAGCTACTGGAAACTCTTTGTGCATTTGTTTTGTGGAAGGTTAGGGAGCCAAATGATGTTCCAGAGAGCGACTCTTACTGGTAGCACATGATGGTCTCTGGCTCACCTGGTGCTAGAGCTCCCCTTACCCCGACCCAACGCACACACACACGCTAAATGCAAAGTGGGCAGTGCGAAAGAGAGTCCATGCATGCACTCTAACATGAATGAATGAAATAAAACACAGGGTTTAAAGTTGTGTATTTTGATCTCACCGGTTGCTTTTCCATGAGTAGAACAGCTCTGAGGTTCCTTTATGTGCTAAAATTGTATGGATGTTTTTCTAAGTTTCCTTGGTTCCTTTATCCTCAGGAAGCTCATCTTTTAACAAAGTTCTTTTTAACATTTATTCACTCTTGAGAAACAGAAAGAGACATGGCATGGGCGGGGGAAGGGCAGAGAGAGAGGGAGACACAGAATCTGAAGCAGGCTCTGGGCTCCGAGCTGTCAGCACAGAGCCCGACCCGGGGCTTGAACTCAGGAACCCTGAGATCATGACCTGAGCTGAAGTCGGACAAAATAACATTTCTTTAAATATGATATTTAAATTTTCTTTAAATACAACATTTAAATAAGATCTGAGAAATACATGTGAATGAAATTAAGAAATGCATGCGTGAATACATATTGTTTGAACTGTCTACCCAGCCCCTTTATCTCTGCCTGTATTCTTTCTCTCTATTAAAGCCCTGATTTGAAAGTTGCCAAAAATTCTGTACTTTAAATGGCTTCAGCTATGAACCAAAATTAAGGATGGGATTGAAATGGCTGGAGGGGTGCAGGCAAAGTGTGTGTATTTGAGTAAGAACTCAAAGTCACTGGAACATTTGGGGAATTGAGACCCTAGAGATTTGCATTTGGGTGAACTTTTATATTTCAGTTCTTATCAAATGATTGCAAATATTTATGTTCCCAGTCTTCCTTCATCAACCTGGCTGATTGCATCTTTTGCCTAATGACTCTGGGGGTTTCCGGATCTTGGGCTCGTCAGTGTTCGTTGTGTGGAATTTGATGTTGGTACGAATGTTTTAGGGGGTTCTGAGCTTAGAATGCAGATACCCATGAACTTGTATGGTTTGAGCAGAGTTCCAGAAAATGGCGGAGAAATGCAATAATCATGTAATCCATACTGTTATTTGACTTGCATGATCACATTCATTTCTAAAAACCACACGAGGAGGTTAATGCCATGAAACCCTTTTTACTGATGATGAGCTACTGGCTTGAGGCGGAGACTCTTAGATACTGATATTCCTACAAATCTCCTGGAGATCTTATTAAAATGCCAACTCTGATTCACGTACCTGGAGTAGAGCTGGAGATTCTTCATTTCCAGCCGGCTCCTAGACAATGCCAATGATTAACACCTCGAGTAGCAAAGACGTAGAGAAATTCCAGCCCATTACCTAGTTTAAAGGGTATGCTGGCATTTGTGAGTCTAGACCACTGTCCTTGACTGCCACCAGGTTCAGCAACCGTACATTGGAGAGGCTATGGGTTTCCTTTCTTCTTTATGGCAGACACTAAGGTTGCCCTCAGAATTCTTTCCCGCCCAGCCAGGATATATAGTCACATTTCTTCTCAGTACGAAGCTTCAGAAAATTCGCTGGCAGTCAATCCATCAAATTTGGTTTGCAACACAAAGTATATGGTTTCACAGTGCTACTGATTTTACTTTGGCCCAAAGGTTTGCCTGTCCCTTTCCCTTGAAAAATGATACATTTGATTGTTTCTAAAAGTCTTACTTTAAAACAAATTCCGTGAGAAGCATAAATTCTTGTGGCAGTACATAAAAACAAAAGGAAAAAAAAGGTCTATAACCCCACTATCTACGTGGTGACTTCCTGTCTGTGATTATCTTATGCACGAGCTTTACTTACTATTTTTTCTTTTGCATAGACTTGATTAAGTAAAGCAGACTTTTGTGTTCTAATAAGTTACATTATTTGTCTCTTTAAAATGAGTCCAGGGGCGCCTGGGTGGCTCAGCAGTTGAGCATCAGACTTCAGCTCAGGTCATGATCTCACAGTTCCAGAGTTCGAGCCCCGCATCGGGCTCTGGCTGACAGCTCAGAGCCTGGAGCTGCTTCGGATTCTGTGTCTCCCTCACTCAGCCCCTCCCCTGCTCGCTCTCTGTCACTGTCTCTCAAAAATAAATAAAAAACATTAAAATTTTTAAAAAATGAGTCCATACTACTCAATAAAGTAGATATATTATAGATTAAACATTTTCATGTGAGTTCCCCCAAATTTTACTATTAATTGATTTATTTTTACTCTTAATAATAATACTGGAAATGACATATTTGTGCTAGGTTTTTGGTTTTTTGTCTTGTTTTTTTTTTACTGTACATCAATATTATGCTGGGTTGCTGATTTGTAAATTCTAAAGTCATTCTCTCTTATAGTTTGTGCTTCGAAAGAGTAGGACTGGCCACTTAGGATAAGCATTTGGCAGATCTTACATTTTCCACTGATCAGACTGCACGGACAACGTACTCTTCCTGCTCTCTGATTCACATTTGGTAGTTTTCATACCCAAACACATACCTTGTCTCAGAGATTATGCTTTAATACAAAAACTTCTGTTTGAAGAGAACTCCAGGTAACAGAAGTAAAATAATTGAAATAATTATCCTTTTCAAACCCTTAGTTAAAAAAAAAATCACCTCTAAATGAAGTCTCTACTTGAGTTGCACTTCAGCATCTTCCCCTGCTGCCCAAGACTTGATTAAAACACAAGAATGTAATTATCTGCTAATTTGGAGTCTCCACTGATTAAAACAGAAAGAATTTGCACAGGTCAGAGGTTATCGCGGTGCATAATTAATTGTCCGACATCATCTTAATCAACAACTCTTCAATTGGAGCATCTTGCATTTCTTGGACAGGAAGCGGGAGGAGAGAAGTGTGATTTAATCAACTATGCCTGCGTTGTCAGAAATGGATCTGGGGAGGCGGCATCCCCGGTTACGAGAGAAGGAGCTGAAGTGTTTCAGCCTTCAGTGATGGATCATGCATTACCACGTCTGTAAGATACAAAGTGTGTTATTGAACACAAGGCTTCTAGTAAGTGTCTCACTGCAACTTGATTGATACATTGAAGTTGAATCTGAGAAGAAAGGTATGCACATACACATATTGTCTACCCTGACACGAATCATTAGCCACAAAAAACCATTGATTTGCACCAACACTAGATTGTTTGTGCCATAACCAATGTGGGTTAAACTGTAGAATCTGTCCTTTAAAAAAAAAATCACAATAATGCACCTTTTCACGTTTCCATAAAGATGATGAAAGAACCGTGAGGAATACGTTCCAGGCAAGATAAGTCTGGGCTTACACACTCAGAGAAGAATATTGACTCTAGTCCATGCTCAAAAACAGAGCATGGGATAGCTCTGGGATTTTCAGCAGTGGGGCGGGAAATCAGTATACATTTTTACCTTATTTAATCAGAATAAGGTGGTAAGGTGGAGGTTACTGTGTCCATGTTACAGATGAGGAAACTGTGATTCAGAGCAGTTCAGTCTTTCCTACTAACCTTGAGCTTAGAAATGGCGGAGCCAAACATTGACCTTGCTGCCCTCTGCCTCCCGCCAGGCCCAGACACGGCGTGGCCTTGGCTGCTGCCAACATGCATTTCCACCTTGCTGGGTCGTCCTTGCATGCCACGGTTCTCTCACTAGGGCTGATCTCTCTTCTCTTTGTTCCGCAAACTTGCCATATGTGTCTCCTATCATAACGTGTTTGAACAACTGTCATTGGAGTTCCGGAGTCATTTTCCTGAGGGAGAATTATTGCTATTTTTCCACTTCCACATTCACTCTGAGTGAATGTGAGCTGTCTTAGGGTGCCTTTCATGTAGTTTCTTTCTGATACTTCAGAGCTTACATCAGCATCCAGCACAAATAATATACGCAGTAAGTGTTTGGGGAAGAAATTAATGAAAACAAGGAATATATGAATGGGTGGATAGATAGACAGGTGGATGGACAGACAGATGGATGGTTGGATGAACAGATGGATGGGCGGGAGAAAAATAGTCAAGTTTCCAGAAGTAAATTTAGAAGTGGAATTTGTTGAATTTGCCTTGTGATTTGATGTCAGATAAAGGAGAGCTGCCAGTGCAGTTGAAAGTTTAAGTCAAAAGGCTTTGAAGCACCTGCGTGGCTTAGTCGGTTAAGTATCAGACTTCGGCTCAGGTCATGATGTCACAGTTCGTGGGCTCGAGCCCCACATCGGGCTCTGTGCTCACAGCTGAGAGCCTAGAGCCTGCTTTGGATTCTGTGACTCCCTCTCTCTTTCTGCCCCTCCCCAGGTCATGTTTTCTCTCAAAAATAAGTGAACATTAAAAATCTTTCCGGGGCACCTGGGTGGCTCAGTGGGTTGAGCGTCCAACATCGGCTCAGGTCATGATCTCACAGTTTGTGACTTTGAGCCCCACATTGGGCTCTGTGCTGACAGCTCAGAGCCTGGAGCCTGCTTCCGATTCTGTGTCTCCCTCTCTCTCTGCCCCTAACCCACTTGCATTCTGTCTCTGTCTCTCTCAAAAAATAAATAAAAAACATTAAAAAAATTTTTTTAATCTTTTAAGTAAAAAATAAATTTAAATAAATAAATAAATAAATAAATAAAAGTTTAAGGCTTTTGAGGGTTCTCTCCCCTCTGCTGATTGTTGGCAATTACCACTCTCGTTGATAATGCAGGCAGTGGTAAGGGTTGTTATTTTATTCCCTTGTGGTAATCATTAAAATAATAGTTTTCAGTCTTGAATTAGTTGGTGGATAATTTCATTATTTACATATGAAAGCCAATAGGCTATATCTATGATTTATATTTGTATAGAAATATGTGTGTGTGTATATATATGTGTATAAGGAATTGGCTCAGACAGTTACAGAAACAGATAGATCCCAAGATCTGCAGAGTGAGTCAGCAAGATGGACACCCTGGGGAAACAATGCTGTAGTTCTAGTCCAAATCTGAAAGACTGAGAACCAGGAGAGTCTATGATATATTTTCTATCCAAAGGTCATCAGGCTTATGCCTCAGGAAGAGCTAATTTTGGATCAAGCCTGAAAATGCTAAAAAAGATGATATTTTAGTTCAGAGACCATTAGGCAGGAGAATTATCTTTTATTCGAGAGAGTCAGTCTTTTGTTCTTCTTTTTTTTTTTTTTTTTTTTTGGTTCTTCAACTGATTAGATGAGGCCCACCCACATTATGGAGGGCAAACTGCTATACTCTACTAATTTAAGTGTTAATCCCATCCAGGGGCACTGGGTGGCTCAGTCGATTAAGTGTCCAATTCTTGATCTCAGCTGAGGTCTTGATCTCAGGGTCTTGAGCTCAAACCCCATGATGATCATTAAGCCTACTTAAAACAAACAAGCAAACAAACAAACGTTAATTCCATTCAAAGACATCCACATATCTAGGATAACATTTGACCCAACATCTGGGTGCCTCATGGCCCAAACATGTTGATACACACATCCAACCATCACTTCATGTGTTTTCTTTTTTTTTTATATAATTTTTTTCTTTAACATTTATTTATTATTGAGAGACAGAGAGACATAGAGCGTGAGCAGGGGAGGGGCAGTGAGAGAGGGAGACAAAGAATCTGAAGTAGGCTCCAGGCTCTGAGCTGTCAGCACAGAGCCCAACGCGGGCTCGAACTCACAAACTGCGAGATCAGGACCTGAGCTGAAGTCGGTCGCTTAACTAACTGAGCCACCCAGGCGCCCCTCATGTGTTTTCTTAATTCACTTTCTTTCTCCCTCGTTGGTTGAGAAATATGCTGTTTGAGCACAAGTCTGGGGGGGGTGTCAAAGCAGGTTGGCATTTTGGGGACTGAAACTGAGTCAAGCTGAATGTTAACTGAAGCCAATGGTCAGAGCAGGGGAGAACCAGAGAGGAAATGCAGTAGCATTCTACATAAGAAAGTGGTGGAAGCCGAGAAAGCCTCATGCTATTAAGTCTAAAGTCCGGGCAAGGACCAGAATACACAGAAAAAGTTAAGTGGTTAAAAATAGATGGAGCATAAAATGGACTTTCGGAAGAGGAACGAAGTAACGCAGGCAGGCACGCAGGTGCAACAATCGGGAGAGACAATTTCGAGACATTACACCGTTTCTCTGGTCTGTAACCAGCACTGTGGACGAGTTTTTGGAGAGCTGGGACCTGTCTCTTGTTTATCACATTTCCATTTCTGACTTATGTTGCCACCAAGAGCACATGCAAATATCCATGGTTTCTTTAATTAGTGAGTGCGTGGATTTATATTAACCAATCATCCTACGCCTTCTTCAAATACTAATGAGGCTTTCAGCATTCTGCCCGTCACTGTTTATATGGGGCTCCTCTCCACGGCCATTTTCATGGCTACCTCCTTGGCTTTCAGTTAACGGGGGACATTTCCGACTCTCTGGGGTAGATCCCCCACCACACGACTATGTATTTGCATCTTATGCAAAACTACCCCTTTATAGGACTCTCTACATTTAATGGTGTTGATTTGTTTCAATGTCTATAAGCCCAACTGAAGCCAGCAACCATTCATTCGTCAAATATTCACTGGGTGCCTACCACATGACACAGGATCTAAGAGTGAGGAAGCCGAAAAGGTCCCTGCTACTACATTTTATCAGGGACACACAGAAAGTGTCTTTGAAAATGCAAAGTAGGGCTGCCTGGGTGGCTCAGAAGGGCTAAGCATCTGACTTCGGCTCAGGTCGCAGTTCATGGGTGGGTTCAAGCCCCAGGTCGGGCTCTGTGCTGACAGCTCAGAGCCTGGAGCCTGCTTCCATTTCTGTGTCTCCCTCTCTCTCTGTGCACCGCCCCCCCCCCCCCCACTCACTCTCTGTCTCTCTCTCCCTCGAAAATAAAGATTTAAAAAAAAATTTTAAGAAAGGAAAAAGAAAATGCAAAGTAAACTTGTAATATTCAGAAAGTGAATGATTACAGAAAAGGAATAAAATCCTGGAGCATCTCGTGGGCCACATGACACTGAAGGGCCAGGTGAGCCCTTTGAGAAATAAATGACAAAAGATTTGGGGAAATGACACTCTTTGCAAATAGACCGATTCTCCTGGTTCAGAGCCAGAAAGCAAAAGCCCTAAGACGGAGACAAGCTTTCCAATCAAAGTAAGAAATTTGGATTGTGTTTTAAATATGATCCAATCTATGTCCTTTAAAGTTCACCCTGTCAACAGAGTGGGGGATGGTTGTTGGGGCCCACAGGAAGAGTTCCAGCCGGAATCTTGATCTTTCCTTTAGCAGTGATGGTTGGCATGGTGCCAGACCCCTAACAAATGCTTGGTATTTGTTAAAGGAAGTGATTTAATAAATCTTTCTCAAAAAGTTCATTTCCTTTTATTGTAGGTCATCAGTGCTCATACAGTTGAGCTTTTTTTTGCTTTTTAACTCAGTATTGTTGGAAAGGAAAGACATCAGAATATATTCAGAAACGGGCACCTGGGTGGCTCAGTCGATTGAGTATCTGACTCTTGATTTCAGCTCAGGTCATGATCTCACGGTTCGTGAGCTCCAGCCGAGGGGCGGGCTCTGTGCTGAAACTGTGGAGCCTGCTTGGGATTCTCTTTCTATCCCTCTCTGCCCCTCCCCCACTATCACACACAGACTCTCTCTCACACAATAAATACACTTAAAAAAAAAAAAAAAAAAGACTATATTCAGAATCATAGGCCACCTCCGCCAAACCTGTTCTCACAACCCTCATTCAGAGTCCTGGCCTCCTATAACACTTATGAGCACCATTGTTTTCTGCCATATAAGTTTTTCTTGTTCACATTTTCAAGTATCACCTAATGTAACACTGCAAAAGTAACTGTCGCCATCCACATGATTTGCTTAAACTAACACGACTCACAAGTTTTTTTCTCCTATTTTTATTTAATAAAATGCTCCCAATACACATTAACTTTATTCCCCCAGTATTCGTTCTTGTTTTACCTGCTCGAAAACACAAACGGAAGGTTCTTTGATAAACGATTGTAAAAACTCACTGGGTTTCAGTTTAGCGTTGGCAACTTCCAAATGTTTTCTCATCCAAAATGCAGTTTTATAATCTTCAACAATACAGCTCAACAGAACTCAGTCAATACCTGTATCACTGAGTTTGTTACCACATGGACCCTCTTGCCCTCCATGCTGGAGATCTGGTTGCCCTGACCCGATGGGGACTTTCTCTGGTGAGGATGCGCTGAGCACGGGGCACCAGTAGAGACCTGGGGTGAGAGGAGACTTGTCAGTTGGGGTGGAAAGAAGGTCTGAGTCCAGAATCTGTCCTTGGAAAGACTTCTCCAAGGTTAATAGTACCCAAAGATGTGATACAGTCCAACAGGATGCGGGATGGGGGGAAACTGAGTTCTGCAAACTGGAAGCAGTACAAAGCCATGCAGTCTGAAATGAGATTTTGTTCATTTGTTTCTTTTTAAGTAACAGCTTTATTGAGATGTAATTGACATGATGTGGAATTCACCCCTTTGAAGTGTACATTTCAGTGGTTTTTAAGATATTTACAGAGTTGTGTCAACATCAGTGTTGTCTGATGTTAGAGTTTCTCTGTGTCACCACAAAAGACACCTGTTACTACTCACTTTTCTTGTCTTTTCCTTCCATCCTCTGGAAACCACCAATCTCCTTTCTCTCTATGGATTTGCTTATTCTGCAATTTTCACCTAAATGGGATCATACAATACATGGCCCTTTGTAGCTGGCTTCTTTCTCCAAGCATAGTGTTTTCAAGATTCTTCTATTTTGTAGCATGTTCAAGGACTTTATTGCACTTTATTGATGATCAATATTCTATTCTGTAGATATATCACATTTTGTATCTATTTATCAGTTGATATGCAAGTGGGTTGTTTCTATTTTTTATTATTATGAGTAATGCTGCTACAGATATTTGCATACAGGTCTTTGTCATGACATGTATTTTCAATTTTCTTGAGTATACCTAAGAGTGAATTGCTGAATCATATGGTTTAACATTTCAAAAAACTGTCAAACCATGTCTATGGAGGCTGAAACATTTTATATTTTCATCAGGAATGTATGAGAGTTTCAATTTCTCCATAGCCTCAGCAAATGTTATTGTCTATCTTCTTGATTTTAGCTCTTTTGGTGAATGTGAGGCAGGATCTCATTTTATTTTCAGTTTCAGTTTCCTGATGACTAATGATTAAGTATCTTTACAGGATTTATTAACCATTTGTATATCTTCTTTGAAGAAATGTCTATTAAATCCTTTGACCATTTTATTTCGATTAACTACCTTTTTATTATTAAGTTGAAAGTGTTCTTTCTATATTCTGGACACAAGTCCTTTATGAAATATATGGATTGAAGATATTTTCTCCCATTCTTTGGGTTGATTTTTACTTTATTGGTGGTTTCCTTTGAAGCACAGGTACTTTTTACCAATTTGTACAAAATTCAGTGTATCTACTTTTTCTTAATTGCTTGTGCTTTTCTTGTAATGTCTACATAACTATTGCCTAATACAAGGTCATGAAGATTTACTTCTATATATCCTTCTAAGAGTTTTATGGTTTTCAGTCTTATGTTTAGGCCTATGACTCACTTTTAATTAATGATAGTATGTAGTATGAGATAGGAGCCCAGCCTCATTCTTTTGCTGTGGATATCCTGCTGTCCCAGCACCATTTGTTGAAAAGACTATCATTACCCCATTGACTTGTTTGGGTACTCTTCCTGGAAGTCAGTTGACCATCAATGTCCTGGTTTTATTTGGACTCTCAATTCCGTTTTATCTGTGTGTCTACCCTTATGACAATACTACACTGTCTTGATTACGGTAGCTTTATGATAAGTTTTGAAATCAGGAGTATCTCAGATTTGTTCTTAAGATTACTTTGGCTATCTTGAGGTTTTTGAATTTCCATATGAATTTTTAGAACCAGTTTGTCAATTTCTGCAAAAAAGCTACCTGGTATTTTGATAAGGATTATTTCTGGGTGTTGTGAGCTTAGTTTGCTTTTTATTGTTGTTGATAATGTTTTGGTTTCTTAAGGTGAAGACTTATATTATTGATTAGCCACACTAATTTTTAAATATAGGTATTGACAGGTCTAAATTGCCCCCTAAGCATTGCATCCTATAAGTTTATGTGCATCCTGTAAGTTTCGGTACATTGTTGTCTTTATTTTCATTCACTTAAAAATTCTTGATAATATCCCTTAAGGTTTCTTGTTTGACCCACGGCTTATTTAGGAATATATTGATTAATTTCCACATGTTTTTTTAAGGTCCCAAATATTTTTTTCTGAAATTGATTTGTAATTTCTTTCCATTCATGTCAGAGAACATACTTTGACTTCAATCCTTTTAAATTTATTGAGGCTTGTTTTATGGCATAGCATATGGTCTATCTTGAATAATATTCTATGTGCACTTGAGAAGAATGTGTAGTTTGCTGATTTTGAGTGGAGAGTCCTGCCACTTATTATCTATGCTTTTTTGGAAAACGTATTTAATTATTTGTTAATTGAAGGTGCTCAATTTTTCTCAAGCTATTTCCTCAAATAGTTATGTCAGTTTGGGGGGATGATAATCTTATAGGAAATATTTTATTGTTGATGCTGTTTTTGATGTGCTTCTGGATTTACTTTGTTTTATCTGGTTACTTTTGAGCATTAAATAACATTATATATGTAATAGAGTGAGTGGCCCTAAGCGTGTGGTAGACTCAGCATAATTAGTACCATTAGTCTACTCCTGTGTGAAATTCACCTTTGAAAACTGTTTCTCTGTCCAAGCCAGCATGGTCTTTCTTAAAGAAATTCTATGGTGATAAACTGACATCAGAAGATCGAACGGTTCTCTCTGCTCCGAAGGAAGGAAATGCCCGATTTCCAGTTGACACAGAAGGAAAAATTGTTTATTTCTTGAGAATATATCAGAAACTCATTGAGAAGTTTTGGATGCTTAAAAAAAACAAAACTGTTTTGAGCAACTTATTACAAATCCAGAGGAGCTGGATAATACGCAAGCATTCGCCATGACCAACTAAGTTTGAGGACCTCGTTGCCCAGGAGGAGAGACAACATGTGATACAAATAAGCCCAAAACATTTTGTTCCATTCTTCCTGGGCTGAGAATGCCCTCCCTTGTATCACATGGTTAAGTGGCTATGAAATGTTTCACTCATTTCAACTGCTACTTCTTTCATGAAACTTCTCACAATTGAAAATATGAGGCTTCTTTCAAATAAACCAGTGTTTATTGAATTAAGTCTCCTTCAAGTGAGCATCTGAATTTTGTTTTAAGGTGTAAGCATTGGCTTAGTCTATGAAATGGGAATCTGAAAAACAGAGACCATGTTCTGGATTTCTAGGAGCATCTGTATAGTTTATGTAAATTCTTTTAAGCCGTAGTTTCTAACTCCAAAAAAAATGGAGATAATTATCTCTTTTCAAATTTCTACCACCATAGTCCAAAGGGCCCTATCATTTAGTGAGCAAAAGAATACTATTCTGATTGTAACTAAAAATGTATATCCCTACCAGTGAGAACTTCTGCCCTGCCTGAATCCATAGGCTACTATGTCATGTTGACTTAACTCCATTCCAAAAAAAAAAAAAAAAAAAAAGAAATTATTGCATGGTTAAGTCACCTGTTGACAATAAATTTGGTAAGTGATGTGGCATAAAATCTGGAGCCAGATGTTTTGTTTTTAATTCTTACTCCGTGACTATGTGACCTTTGGCTTGTCTTTGCCATTTCTGTGCCTCAGTTTACTCAGCCTTATGAGCCATATTCTAATTGCCTACTTCATAAATTTGGTATGGAGACCAAATGAGAAAAACAGATAAAGAGCTTATAACAGTGCCAGGCCAAATAAATCATTATTGTCATTATGATTTTATAGCCATTTTTTAAAAATGTAATACAATTTACATTTTTCCATTTTTATGATCTCTGGAAATCTGAAGACCCAGACTATGTACCCTTAGACCAATTTGACTGTGAAATTTCTAGTAGCTCTCTTAGATTCTGTGACTGATTGCAGAACATCTGACCAGTGGGTGGGGCCATGGCTTTGTGGGGAGCTGATGGTATTTTAGACTCGGGTATTTTACTAGAAGTTTTCCCAGATAAGAATATCCAAGTGGTAATCGAGTTCCCCCTCCTAGAAAAACAATTGAGAGTCAAAGCCCAAAGTGGAAGGGTTGTGTTCAGTAAACAGGTGATAGAGTAAAGATTTAGACTTGAAGAAACCAGAGCGTAAGCAAATGTTGTTTCTTTATCCCCATCTTTGCACACTTGTGACTAAAAAGGTAATTATTTAGAGTGATGTATCATACACATGTCTTTTGCAGCGCATGTTAAGCCAGGTAAGGACACAAACTGCAACTTTTCTGTTCATCTCCATCTGTGTGTTCAGGGTCCAGCACTCGTCATTTGTGCCATGTGGATTGATTTAATAGATGAAGCACGGTGAGTTCTTTGTAATTTAGGAGAAATAGCATGGGTGGGTATCTAAGGTTTCTCCAGATGAACTGGCATTTTCATGGTCCTTGCACTTGTTCTGTTCCCTAAAACAACAAGATTAAGACGGACACTTATGAGCCACAGGCACAAGGGGACCAATATGAGACCATAAGACTGCAATGGAAGCAGGGACATTCCATCGTGTTCAACATCAGATTAAAACTAGTTTGTACTTTAAGAGCATCATTACATTTCAAATTGGTCTGGTTTGGGAAATGCCCGTCTGAATTCGGAAGCTCGATCCACTTAGCTTTGTGGTGAGAATTACATTTGACAATGTATGTAAAGCACTTAGTTGAACACAGAGAAAGCAGCCACTCCTGGGGACTACGTGCTTCTTTTATATGTGTTTTTGTGCTTGTTTCCCATCTCTTTATTTCCAGAGCGTAACCCAACAAGCTCAAAATATGCATTAGGTAAATGAATGAATCAGTGCAAAAATGAATGGATGGACGGTTGGATGGATGAATTGGTGAAGGGAAAACTGCCTGCTATTCTAAGATTATTATTTGCTTTCATGTCATAGCAGGGAGAAAAGGATTGCTCAGGACAGGATTCAGTGGACCTCTTGACTTTGCAAAATCCCTAAGAATGAGCGTGTGGTCTTCTCTGGTCTTGTACTCACTTGGGCAGAGGCCAGGTTACACCTGTCCCCATTCTGTACCCAGCTGGAAACTGCTCTCTCATGATTTCCTGGCTATTAAAAATCTCTTGCTGAAGCTTACAAATCTAGTGTGATCCAGATCAATGTGCTCAGACACATGGAGTAGTTCCAGTGATCTCAAAGCCAAGCCAAGAATGCCATAATAACCCCTGTGCAGGTAGGAAACACGATTTCCTTGGAAGCCAGTACGACCGGGCTGTTATCAGACCTTCTCTGCTCGCTAGTCTACTACTTGTAATTGAATGTTGACTTGCTCCTATGAAGCTTTTGAGGATCCCTCCCAAACAATTTATTGGCCTGTCTATGCTCTCTGTAAGGGTTTTTCCTGACAGTTGTCATGCAGTCAACAAATACTTACTAGCATACGAATACTTACTAGCATACGTCGTTTGTTGGGCCTCGTGTTAATACCTTAGTTTAAAAAATGAAAAATTTGATTCTCTAATTGGACAATTGTCCTCTTGGATAGAATGAAAACAAGACTTAAAAACAGCGCAAATACAGCACGTTCATTAATACAAGAGAAGCATCACAAACTGAGTTACTGTTATGCCAATGTTTATTTCTTATACTAAAAATAACTTATTTGCATAATACATATTCATTTTTAGAAAACATCTCAATTAATTTTGCATGTGGGATTGTCACAATGTAAAAGGACTACTATTATCTCCATATTTGTTTGCATGAGAATGTAGTCTCAGAGACGTTCTGTGAATTACCCAGAATGGCAATGAGTGAATGACAAATGGGTTCAAAACCCAGTCTTCCAACACCAAGTGCAGTGCTCTCTCCTTATTTCCTTATTTGCACAGGATGTGCACCATTTTGAGGACCCCCTAGAACCTGGCACTGTGCTGTTCGGGTATGTAATATGTGGACCAATGCTGTGAACTATGAGATTAGGCCTGATTTTGAATCCTGGTGGGTCTAACTTAACAAGTGGACAGACTTGTCTATAGGTGATTTGAGTCTCTTGCCCCTTGTCTGCAAGATGCAGATAAGAATATATATCTGTCTTTCTCTGCATGACTTACTTCACTTAACATAACACTCTCCAGTTTCATCCACGTTGCTACAAAAGGCCGTATTTCATTCTTTCTCATTGCCAAGTCGTATTCCATTGTATATATAAACCACACCTTCTTTATCCATTCATCAGTTGATGGACATTTACATATGTTTTCACTCTTATGCGGATCCTGAGGAACTTAACAGAAGACCGTGGGGGAGGGGAAGAGGGAAAAAAGTTATAGAGAGGGAAGGAGGCAAGCCATAAGAGACTCTTAAAAACTGAGAATAAACTGGGGTGCTTGGGTGGCTCAGTCAGTTGAGCATCCGACTTCAGCTCAGGTCGTGATCTCACGGTCTGTGAGTTTGAGCCCCGCATCGGGCTCTGTGCTGACAGCTCAGAGCCTGGAGCCTGTTTCCGATTCTGTGTCTCCCTCTCTCTCTGCCCCTCCCCCGTTCATGCTCTGTCTCTGTCTCAAACAAATAAATAAACATTAAAAAAACTGAGAATAAACTGAAGGTTGATAGGGGGTGGGAGGAAGGGGAAAGTGGGTGATGGGTATTGAGGAGGGCGCCTTTTGGGATGAGCACTGGGTATTGTATGGAAACCAATTTGACAATAAATTTCATAGTAAAAAAAGAATATATATCTCTACAGTTATTACGGAAAAAATGAAATGACAAAAAGATAAATAAAAAATAAAGTTCAGGGGCACTTGGCTGGTTCAGTCAGTATAGCATGTGGCTTTTGATCTCAGAGTCATGAGTTCAAGCCCCACGCTAAGCATAGAGATTACATAGAAAATAATAAGGTTCAATACGAATTGAAGAGAAAAAATAATATATATCTCATTGTATTCTGAGGATTGAACGCCGAAGTATGTAAACACTTCAGCGTACCTCCTGAGCTGATGGAGGGAACTCTAAGAAATTTGCTTCCTTTATTTTCCTTTGTATCCTTCCTTTCAAATTGAGGCAGTGAACTCTAAGCGGTCTCCTTGTTTCTAAGTTCTATGATACTGCTTTTGTTCTGTGTCATTTCCACAGGAAAGAATAGGAATGTGTGTCCCTTGAGAAGCTCAAGGTCAGAGAGCTGGCGAGTGCGGGAGCTGAAGCCAGGCCCCTTAACTGGGATCCCAGCAGCCTATGGGCCCCTGTGCTTTGACCAAGGCCCAGCAGAGGAATCCATCCATTCTGAAGTGTGCCCGTATCTTTCCCCAGTTTGCTTCAATCCTTATTGAAAAGCCGATGGTCCAGAGGTGATTAAATGATGGATGGTGACAGTGCTTGACTCACGGCCCTTTATATCTCTTCCTATTTCTTTTTCAACTGACAGTCTGGGCAACCCGATTCTAAGATTGCCAAGGCAGTGACAATTTTTCTTATAAGCCTTTTCTTGAGGACTTCAAACCCTTCTATGCTGAATGACATGGCTATCTCTTAGAAACGTGGAAATGTGATAGCCTACGTTTCCCCATTTGCCCATATCCATTAATTTCTCCCTTCTATATGTACAGTACTTGCAGGAGAGGGAAAGAGATTAAATCTTTTCCAGACTTTATTGTTTGCTAGGTACTGGCTCAGCATGAAGACATTGTGCAAAGTTCTAACGTAAAAGTGCTATATTCCATATACAGCACTGTTATCCTGCTGTTTCTTCAAACAAACGTATCCATATATCCATATATCCATATACGGGATGCGGTCTGCTATCCTGCTGTTTCTTCAAACAAACATGATCATCTAATGAGTATATACTAAAGAGCTGTCTGGGTTAATGTAATCCACACTGACACCTGCATTTGGTGCTGGTTCAACCACTTGACATCCTCTTGGATGATTAATAACAGGTATGGATGTCAGCTTTAGAGTTTCCTGAGAAGGATGGTTTTAACCCCGCCCACACTCAGCATTTCTCTGCTCCTCCCCTCACTGTGTGCTTGGCATTCAGTGACCCTCTGTAGCCCTGACTGGCCTGGCACGTCCCTTAGAGTACTGTCTTTTCTGTGCACACCCTGTCTACCCAGGAAGGCTACTAACCAGTCAGGCCCAGCACCCATCAAGTCCCACCTGATTCACAGAGACAAAAGATTCAATAAGAAAATGAGTAGAAAAGGCTTTTGAGTGGGGATTCTCTCTCTCTCTCTCTTTCTCTCTCTTTCCTTCACTTTCAGCTCCTCCTTTTTTCTCTACCTTTTCCTCCTCCTTTCCACTTTCTTTGATGTGCTGTGCTGATGGTTGACAGCAGCAACAGCAGCAGCTATAAGCTTTACTCTCGGACTGTCCATGGTTCAAATCTTACTCTGTCACTGTTTGGTTATATAAACAAGTGATTTACCTCAACCGGGATGTTTTGATCTGCCAAACAGGAATGATGCATATTTCAAAGGGCTGTTTTGAAGAATAAGTAGAAACATAAATTCTTATTAGTATAGTTTGGGCACAGCAATATTTCAATAAAGGAAAGCTGTTGTTACTAATGACCTCATCATTCTTATCTTCTACTCACGTATTCTCAGGAGAAGCATTCTTGCAATTCTGAATCAAGTCAATTTGCAGCATCACTGAAACCCCCTCTGCCAAAGCAGTGTTAGGACACCCATCTACAGGCAATGTGGAGGCTCCAGATGGAGATGGAAAAGGATTGAATTTACATAAGAAAAAAAGCTGGGGAGGGGCCCCTAGGTGGCTCAGGGGGTTATAGTGTCCAACTTCAGCTCAGGAAATGATCTCACAGCTCCTGGGTTCGGGCCCCACGTCGGGGTCTGTGCTGACAGCTCTTAGCCTGGAGCCTGCTTTGGATTCTGTGTCTCCTTCTCTCTCTACCCTCCCCCCACTTGTGCTCTGTCTCTCTCTCAAAAATAAGTAAAAACATTAAAAAAAAAAGATAACCGAAGATATACTAGGGAAGAAAAGAAATCCCACAAAATTAGCTGGAGACTTCCAAAGAGAATTAAATTCAAGATCTTTGCACTACTCACATTTCCTACTTTCTTTTTAACTTCTGCACTTTTAATGCACTTTCAGGAAACAACGCTGTTTCCTCTGTCCAGGCAAGAAACCTGTTTCCACTTTTCCTCTGTCCAGGCAAGAAACCTAGGGCTTGGGGGTCTGGTTTTGAGTCTCATTCTAGAGCTAGCCTTCTTCAGGATGTCAGGCCTGTCACTCCCTTCATCTGCAAGGCTGTGGGTATTCCTCCGAGGGATAGTAACTGTCCTGCCAACGAATGGTCCAACCAAATATGCAGAAGCAGTCAGTATTTCTTAGAACTGCTGTTATTAGAGGTGATACATTTATTTTAGCTCTTTTTGTCAATGAGTAATTGAATGGAAGCGAAAACTGAGATACATAATAACTATAAGTGTCTATGCACCTTCCTTTATCTTGAAGAAGACAAAATAAATAAATAAATAGAAATGATTTCAGATACTGAAATCATCATCATCATAAAATAATTAACCCAAAAGCATTCAATAGGAAATAATGGGATTTGTGAGCACCGGGGACTTCACATAGCATGTGAGGAGGAAGCCTCTCTGACGGAGTAAATGTAAACTGAGAGGTGTTGGGAGATGACGTGGGAAAATCTGGCCCATGACCATTGGGCACAAGTGTGGTGAGGCAGAAGAGGTTGTTCTTTTAAAGGAGCAAAGTTAACATCTGTGTGGCTGGAGGAGACTATGTAAGAGGGAGATTGATGAGACATTTGGTCAGAGCCAAGAGAAGGTCATAAGGGGCATTAGAAACAACCACTGTAAGATGTTTCAATGTCACTATATTTGTCATGGGAATTTGGGAGAAAAATTTAGTAGGGGTATGCCATGATTAGCTTGGAATTTAGAAAGTTCATAGTGGTTAAGGAAGATCATGGATTGTAGGAGCAACTTTAACACAAGGTTTAGGAGATAAACAATAGAAATGATAGGAGCTACCTCTTGGCATGGTAGCCGGGTAGATAATGGTGACAGGATTCAGGACATATTCTGAAGCCAGAGTTTACAGGACTAGTTTATTGATGTGATGTGTCAGTCATAACAAAGAGGAGAATCACAGATGATTTCCAGTCCATTTATTGTCCTTATTTCCAGCCATGGTTTTCATGGATCTTGATGGAATTGTCCACTTGGTTCTGAAGGAGAAGGGCAACCTGAGCCTTGGCTCTTCCCCGAACACCCATGAAGCATTCATCCAGGGTCATTTGCCATGGTGTTTTTCTTGTCTGGTCCTCCCCTGCTGTACTTTTCCTCTGGGGATTCCACATAACCACTCTTCAAAAAATCAGTGTGGCATCACTAACCTACATGGTCCTTTCCAGTGGAAGACACTCTGATTTAATGAGAGGTGAATGCCATGGACTAGTCCAGAAGATGGGATATCTCGTGTAGCAAAGCCTAAGCAGTATACAGGAAATACTTCTGTTTGTTGGGATGTACATCCTGTGATTTTAGGTCAGGGGCAGAAACTGAGGAAAGTCCACATCTTTCTATCTTCCTTCAATGTTACAGGTTATCTCTATGCAGATATCAAATAAATACACACACTATGATGCATGTGTTTACTATTCTTGGTTCTGCTAGTCTCTAATCTGTACATCTCCTTTTAATGCTATATGATTTCATTTTAACATATCATGCATATATTTTATTGAGAAGATAAGAAATCCTGAATCAAAGTCTTCACTGAGATTTCTGGGGGCAGTTTCTTTGTGTTATGCAACTCTGAACCCCATGAAGCACCTAAAATAAAGGCTAACCTGGCATGAAGAAAACACACAGTAAATAATTATTTGCTTTAATAAGTTGTTAGGGTCTGCTAAAATTATTATCTGCATTAATTAAATATCAGCATACTAGCCAAATTTGGAAGAGAGCACATCTAAAATACATTGCATTTCCTGATTCTCTAATTAAAAATAATTATTCACTCAGTGCAGAGACAGACGAATACAAAATCTAATTTTAATTAAAACCAGTGGAAGTGCATGTGTGTAAAAGTGGACTGGCTTTGGAAAGATGACTTTGAATCTTAAATAGAAAAACTAAATGAAATGTGTTATTACTCTTCTGGTGATAAAATACATACACTTGTAGTCAGGAAATAAGTTTTTAAAATTACCCTATTTTTTTTTAATCTCCATGGATATTTTGATTTGTAAGCAGTCTTACTACAAGGAATATCTGGTATCTGATATTCTTCTAGATTTTGTATTTTTTTCTTTACTTGATGTCGCGCCATCTTTCTCTGTGTATTACATTATCTGATTTTTATAACAACCGTGTTAGGTAAATCAGAAAGTATCTTTGTCCTCATTTTATATGAAACTGACTTATCCAAGGTTAACATGGAATGGAAGGGGCAGAGCCAGGACATTAATCTTATAATCCTGGAGGAATTTCCTCCCCTTAATTCTTTTACATTTTATGTGACGCCATAGCAGGTACCCCAGCTTTTTCAAGACATTTAGATAATCTGTGTCACTGTTCCCACTAGAATTTTCTTGGCACATACATACTTGAAGTATGTTTTTGCATGGGAAACTATGGTGACCATAATATATTACTGAAAAATAGCATTCATTTAATTAGATAACTTTCCCCCCCTAAAATCATAGATTGAGAAACTACAGTGTTATAAGCATCACAGAATAATCAGATCCAACTTCATTTTTTAAAAAAAAGCAAAGTCGGGGGACTTATAAACGAGTGTCGTTGATCTCAGTTGATCAATTGATTTTTCTTGTTTCACTTGGAGAAATGCTTTCTACATAATTCTGCAGAAAAGACTAACAATTTAACGTATCAGCAGCTCCATGAGATAAGCTGTAACCTTTGAATAATCATCCTGTCACCTGGGTCCTCAATGCTCGAATGCTAGAAATATTAACAAAGATTTAATTTCCACATTAAAATTCTTTTTTAAATAGTTTAATATTTCATTCTATCAATTTGAAAAGATTAATATTTACTAGGATCTGCTTTATCTTGAAATCCAATACACTGTGTTCTAAGGACATTATAATTTAGTTGCATTTGACATGCTCTGAGAAGGGCATAGATTAAATCCCTGATGTCTGGCATTAAACATTAGGAAAGTGGCTGATATTTCTGAGGAAGAAGAATACCCAGTTATGATTTGTTATTAAAAGAATAGTAATTTACAAATGCATTCCTGTTGTCTGGGAAAACATAGAGAAATAGCATAGGATAAGGCTTCCGCTGAATCATGGGAGCTGTGAAAGCAGATAGGCTTTCAAACCCACCCTTGGAAGATGCTGCTTCTTACTTCTTGCCCATCCTGTGGCTGAGGGGACGGGCTGAGCGATTTCAGAGTTGGGACCTTGTAAGGTCTGCTGTATGGGAACTGGGAAGACCAATGCCTTGGCAGCAATCTTTCTTCCTCTTGGTGACAAGCACGCCCTGTGAATACCACCACCATGCCTTCCCAGGAAACCTTATGATTAAGAATCTCTTTCCTCCTCACTCTTCTTAGAGATCCTCTGAACAGGTGAATGCTACCTGTGTACTTTTAGGCAGTTGGAGGACGTTCGTTGAATGAGTTATGAATGAGTGGAGTAAAAGTCCTTTTAAGACTAAGACTGTTTTAAGTATCTATTCCATTCCTGTCATTGGATGGAAATACTAATGTAAGAGTACCTGTATCAAGCACTTGTTTAGTTACAAGACAAACAAAACCCACCATAAAGAAAAGTCTTGAATCAGTACCTGAAGTATAGAAGGCACGCAAAGTTCTCTTATTATTTTTCAAAGGACAACAGGAGCCAGTGTGGGCTCTGAGTGTCGAGGATAACAGGGGAGAACAGACTCAACAAATGGGAAGGAGGGAGAGAAGCGCGTACTACAGGCACCTTTGCTGAGCGCATCTGCAGGTGGGTCTCAACTGTGCCGCAGAAAATTGTTGCAAACCCTGCTCTGAGTCAAGAATCTTTGATTCTAAAATGCATTCGGTAATCTTGGCACTGAATCTCTCTAGGATTCAGTTTTGGGTTTAGTTTGGTTTAAGTTTTTGGTTTTTATTGTTTTCATATGTTGAAAGAAGAAAGGATCGGGTTAAAATCTACCCTTGAACAACATGAGGGTTTGGGGCATCAGTGCCCCACACTGTTGAAAATCCACATATAACTTTTGACTCTCTGAAAACTCAACTTCTAATAGCTTCCTGTTGACCAGAAGCCTTATCAAGACCGTAAACAGTCAATTAACACACATTCTGTATGTTGTATGTATTATAAGAAAATTATAAGGACAAGGAAATATTTTTGCAAGACTGAACTGTACTTATTGGGAAAAACATCCATGTATAAGTGGAGTGATGCAGTTCAAACCTGTGTTGTTGAAGGTCAATTGTTTTTTCAAAATCTTTTTCTAGCTTAAATCTCCAGTTCACTTTATTTTAATTGAATTCAGCAGTTCTTGGTATGATTCTTTTTAATCTACCTCAGGTTACAATAGAAAATGTGTCTTGAAGTGCATTAGAAAGATATGGTAGTCAGCTGGAGACACAGGACACGTACTTAATTAGTATCATGCAGTATAAGGACCTGCAAAAGCCATAGACACAGAACCTGCAGCTCTTCATTATAGCCAAGTTGCGCCTTGTACAAGGCGCCCTGGCAAGGCTGCCCAGAGACGATGATGTCAGATATTGAGGCTGATTGCTGACCTTGGGGACATCATGGGCAAATGTACAGTGGTTCAAAATACAAGCTTTTCCCCCTCAATAACGGGTTATATGTTGGGGTGCCTGGGTTGGCTCAGTCAGTTGAGCATCTGACTTCAGCTCAGGTCAATGATCTCATGGTTCATGGGTTCGAGCCCCACGTTGGGCTCTGTACTGACAGCTCAGAGCCTGGAGCCTGCCTCAGATTCTGTGTCTCCCTCTCTCTCTGCCCCTCCCCTGTTAGCACGCTGTCTCTCTCTCTCAAAAATAAATAAACATGAAAAAAATTTTTTTAAAAAGGGTTATGTTATGTACCTACTACAACACACACACACACACACACACACACACACACACACACACACACACATATTTGGGAAAGCCCTGAGCTATGCGCCTCAAGTTCAGAAAATGCCAATTAAACTCTGGACATCTAGTGGCCATGGGTCATGGTAAGTAGTATGATAAAACAAAATTGGAAAAGTACCTTGATCCCACATTTTGAAAGGCCTTGGATGAATGATACAAGTTTTGGATTTTATGTAGTAAATAATAGAGAACCAATGATGTTACTTGTGCAGGTAGTGAAATAACTTATATCGAAAGATGATTCTTGTTTCAGTGTGGGAGCCATACATTAGGGGTTAGAAAGATTAGAGTCAGGAAGCCCTTGATGAACATAGTTTAAAAAGATGAAATTAAAATTAAACCTTTTCCTGGAATCATATCTCTCTTCTAATATTGGCCACAAAATCCCTTCTCCTGGACATAATTTTGATTTGTGATTTAACTTAAGACATATGACAAAACGTTACTATTGACTGCATAATGCATGTCACTTCCTCAAAAAATTCGGTATATCCTTTTAAGATTATTCTAGGAGAGTTACCATATCTTTCTTGTAGTTCTTCCAGTTATTTTTTCTGATAATATCTGCTGTCCATCGAGTTCACTTTTTCCCCATAAATTATTGCTTAAAGTATTACTTACTGAGCACTTCCTATGGATTAAAAACAATGTTCAACATTTTGCATATATTACCACATTAATCCTCACAATAAACCTTTGGGCATTCCTTACCAGTTAGAGAGAAGGAAACAGAGAAGACACAAAAGCTTATGTAGCTTGACCAAGGTCCCAAACTCTTTACAAGTGAGTGAAGTCCAAAGACCATGTTCTTTCCAGAAGATCCATGATTTCTTCCTCCTCAGAGCCAGACCCAACTAAAACAGACAAAGGAAATCATATTTTAAGTCAAAAAATTTTCAATATGTAATACTCTCTTGATCTCTCTCACATGCACATGCACGCACACACACGCACGCGCACACACACACACATACACACAGAGGGTGTATGTCTTTATGAGACAATTTACGTACTCTTTTAGTGTTCTTATTATAAAATGGCGCCAACAGTGTCGTAGACTCTGGGTCTGGAGTTCTCTCTTGTCCAGCAAGAGAGTGGACACAGGATTAAAATGCGAGAGAGGCTAATGTCAAGGAGGAGACAAGAGCCCTGAGTAAGGGTCCTTGCTCCGTTTTTATTAAGATCAGAAGTCTAACAAGCATGATGGATGTGCACAAAGAGACAACGAAACCATGGACATTAACTCATGGGCATGAGGGAATTGTGAGGGGGTATTGAAGACATGTGTTGTTAGGGGTTTGGGTCAATACAAAACAAAGTTCAGAGTCAGAGAGGGGACTGAAAAATACCTAGCATGTTCTAATATGATATATAAAACAGATTAATGCCAATTCAAACAGAAATCAGGTCTTTGGAAAACAGGAATAATAAAATGCACTGCCCAAGAGGACGAGCCAGGCACCAAATTAGTCTCGAAATTTCTTGGTTACCATGGCAAAAAGTAAAGTTGGCTAAATAATTCTGATTATCAGGAAGGAAGACACCTACCTAAAATTTTTCCTGGCACCTAATTATAAAGACATGTCACAAAGGGGGCCTGTCAGATGCCAAATTCAGAGGAACATATCTTTAGAAAATTAGAGGCTCTGAGGCACAGTCAGCCCGTGGGCTTCAGAGATCTGATCCCAGCACATCTGTGGGAATCCTTTGATACCAAGTGCATCCCCTCTCTAGCCCCCAAATTAGCCTTCGCCTTGACTTATGAAACATTTGCCACCCCCACATCTTCCTCACATGCATTACTCCTCGTACTTAATCCACTTAGATTTTTTAAGGGGTTCAACTTCCACAGCCTCTGTGATCCTGTCCAGATTCTCCCAGTATTCCTCTGTCTCCTGACTCAGGCATCTGACTTCCTTCTACTGAGGACACAGATTGCAAATATGTGCTGAGTTTATTTGTGTAGCTGTCTCCTTGGCAACTCTGACATTTTCATATTCAGTGCTATGTCCCCCAAACCCAGCACATTGCCTGTCACAGAGCAGGTGCTCAGGAAAGGTAGTGAATATGCTGTTGAGGGATCTAGTCTTGTTAACTGCCTGGAATGACACAGGACCCCATAGATGGGACTTAGTCTTATTTAATGGAGAATATACTCGGGAATGAGTCACGAATCGGCCGCCAAAGGATAAATGCAAACTTAGAGACTAATAAGCAGCAGGACCCAAGCTGAGAGGAAATTGCTGTCCTTTATCCTACCTAAAGAGTAAACTTCAGCCTTCTTAGCCTGATATTCAAATCCCTGAATACAACTCTGAAATCTCTGTTTTGTCTCTTTTCACATTGCTCGTACTTCAACACCTAAGACTCTGGATGGAGCAGACTCCTTGCCAAGAAATTTGTATTCTTCTCTGCTTTTTATACCATCTGTTCACACCGCCTTGAAGAATCTTCCTGTTTTTTTATTGTCCGGTATCTTCAGGACATTTAACATGACACCCTCTCTGTGAAGACTTCCTTGATCTTCTGTTAGAATTAACTCCCTCTGGGCTCCTACAGACATTTTGCTTATACTTATGCTTACATTCTCCTTTGGATGTGCCTAATCAGATTTTGTTCTACTAGATTGAAAAATCTTAAAGACAAAAACTAAGTGTTAAGAGAAAAAATCTCCAGGCTTCCTCTCACAGCTCAGTAGCTTCAGCCTTAGAGATTTGCACACAGAAAAAAAAAAAACTCTATAAATATTTACTGAATTAATGGATTTCAGACCATAGTTGTGGTACTTGGGGTTTTTTTCTGCATAATTATTTCATTTATATTACGTACACTTACTGTTTTAAGTGGGACGGTCTGACTAAAACGATTTCGGTGGGGGAGCTGGTGTGCGACCGGGCACCAGAGGCTGGATTATTATGCTCCTCATTAGCTGTGGCTGTGGTCGAGGATGCTTCTCTCCTCTTGGTTTTTCCTCCAAGTCCTGGTCACTTTTTTTGGTTTACATATATAAAAGCTGTATGTATTCAGTGTATACCACTTGATGAGGTTGTCCATAAGTAAACACCCATGAAACTGTCACTACAACTTATACATCCATCATCTCTAGAAATTTCCTCCTGCCCTCTTTATCATCATTAGCAGCAGCAGCAGCAGCTTATTTGTGATAAGAAATTTTTTGTGTAGGTGATAAGAAAATTTAGCATAAGATATATCCTGTTAGCAAAATTTAAAATATACGAGTTAATAATATTTAGGCACCATCTGTACAGTAGATGTCTAGAATTCTGCTCACTTTCTTTCTTTTTTAAGTTTATTTATTTATTTTTTGAGAGACAGTGCAAGCAGGGGAGGGGCAGAGAGAGAGGGGGAGAGAGAGAGAGAGAGAGAGAGAGAGAGAGAGAGAGAGGGAGAGAGAATCCCAAGCAGGCTCTGTATTCTTAGTGGGGAGCTCAATTCTGGTTTCAGACTCATGAACCGTGAGATCATGACCTGAGCCAAAATCAGGAGTCGGATGCTCAACCAACTGAGCCAACTGGGTGCCCCAGTTGTGCTCTCATTCAGTCTTCTTGGAAGCACCTTTTCCTCTGCTGGGCCCTTGATATTGGTTTATTTTGTGGCTCTCATATTTGTTCCTCACTTGATATACACTTTCTGGATGATCACTTTCTTTCTTCTATTATTACTCCCTTTTCTGGCTGCAAATTAATATGAAATACTACTTTGGTTTCCTGGGTGAAAACAAAAGAAATTAAAAGAAACAAAAAGTAAATAAATAAATAGAGAAGGGAAGGGAATAATACCAAGACAAGGCAGGGATGTAGGCTTAAGAGAATTCATCTTTCAAGACAGAATGTCAGTCAATACCCAGGACGGACCTGGAACCAGAAAATGAATTCATGTTGGAAGCCTAATTGTGTATCATTCTCCCTCCATTTCTTTCCCATTTCTCTTTTTATATATGATTTATTCTCTTTCACTGATTGCAGTTCGTGCAGAAGAAATTGGCATTCACAGCTCCTTAGCTTATCCTTTTTACACATCCAGCCACACTGAACATCTGACTTTCTCTTTGGATCCGCTCCTCATTCTTTAATTTTTTTTTAACATTTATTTATTTTTAGAGACAGAGAGAGGCAGGGCATGAGCAGGGGAGGGGGAGAGAGAGAGAGAGACACAGAATCTGAAGGAGGCTCCAGGCTCTGAGCTGTTTGTTAGCACAGAGCCGGACACAGGGCCCGAACCCATGAACCGCAAGACCATGACCCGAGCCAAAGTCGGACGCTCAACCGACTGAGCCACCCGGGTGCCCCAAGATCTGCTCCTCATTCTTAAGGGAAAAGACTCTGGCATAGCCCAGAATGGCTGCCCACTTGTCCAATCAATCCTGGCCAGGCTCACAGGCTCATCCTACATGCAAGGGTGCTGGAAACCCACTCCTGTGGACTTGAAATACTTAAGGAATTCTGCTTAGCTAGGTAGACAGTCCAAAATTGCTGTGGCTCCAGTAGTTTCTGTTCGCATTCTTGAGCTGGGATCACTCATCACTGGTTGTTAGCACAAACTCATCAACTCATCATGTCAATCTCCCGGGTATTTTAACTGAGGTATCCTATGTTCACATAAACCTCAGTATCTAAAGTGCACCTCAATTTCTATTCTCTAACTTGTTCTCTTGCTCTGATCTAACCAAGAAATCAGGAGATTAAATTCTTTCTCATTTTTAAATCTATCCACTTGATTACAAGTTTCTTAATGTATACATATGATGTATAGAGTGTATATAATGTCCATTTGTTTCTTTGAGTTCCCAGCATTAGGCCACCGTAATTTCTAACTTAAATTCAATAGTAAAATGCATTCTCCCTTCCTCCAATCTCTTTGCTTTGACGTATTTGCAAATTTTTAGTATATATGCTTTAGAGCAATTTTTTAAAAGCTAAAGTTATTTGCAGCTGAAAGCCGCAATGCATTTTCTCATCATTGTGTTGGCTCTTTGTAATAGTCCTTTGAAGAAGGTAGGAAAGAAACTCTGTTTTATAGAGAAAAAACACTCCAGTCTCTGAGAGATGAGCTGGCTGACAGGCATATGGCTTGTTAAAGGTGAGCACAGGTGTGCAAACAACACCTTGATGATATAACACATCAAAAATGTGGTTGGCTTAGGTGTGGAGTTTCTGAGGGGGGGGGTACTGGAAGAAAGCAGGAGATTCATTATCAATCAAAATTATGCAACCTCGGGAGGTGTATCCAACAATGTTAAATTTTGGTGTGGCCTACAACCTGACGGATGTTTAAATGGCTGGTGAGGATGTTTTCTACTATGGATTTGCGTAAGACTCAAATAAGTCAATGATCCTAAATTCTAAGAACAGTTCTTTCCTCACATTAATTGTGAGAAGCAGTTAGCTTAAACTTAGAATCATTTCACTATAGTCTGTGATACTCCATTAACCTTATAGGTTACCTTAGGCACTCATCTGAACATTTTAGAATTTTCCTTGTTTTGTTTTTTTTTCCAAATGGAGATGTCGGGGGAGCTGTCTCCCACAACCCACTCCACTCTTACCTTGCGTGGTTCCATTTTGACATTCAGCTAATAAAGTATAGGTGTTAGATAAGAGGTGACTTTTTCTTTTCAAAATGACTCATTTTTCCTGATAAATGATTTATCCAACCTAGTTCCCAGGAAGAGTTTTTATTTCAGGCTGATGATGTACAGCATGCATTTTACCAGTAATATAAGTTTCAATAGTTAATGAGCTATGGCTATTTCTAAGAGTGATATATCTCTGTCTTTCCACAGGTTCAGTAAGAGCACCTTGCTGTAATTCAGCCATACTTAAAACTAAGGTGGCCCCTTTTCATTTGAAGCAAAATTTCTGAAGCCTCAAATTCTAATAGAAATTGGCTGGCGGTTGGAGTTATTTGTAATTACGTATGTCACTTTTGACTCATAAAGCTCATCGCAATATGAAACCGATATTAGCAAACCTTGTTCCGACTTAGAATAAATGAAGAGAAACACTGCGTGTCCCAAACCCCGGATCTTTAGCTCAGATCAATTCACACGCAAATTATGTAGCTGGCAATTGATAAAATAGGGTGGTAGGTGGCCAACAGGTCCCAGTTCTGGACAGAACATGGAATGAATCATCTTTTTTCGGCCTGCCTTTTTGACCTGTTCCTTTCTCCCTGTTCTTTGTTTATCTCTTATAACTTCTGTTTCCAGATAATACATTCCTTCTTTGGACCTGACGGCATGTTTGGCTTTTCTGGTGTGATCATATGTTCTCTGTCCTGTGCCCAGTTTTGTTTTCCTAATCATCTGAGGACATTACTCTGGCTGTTGAACCTTGCAATAGAAATCGCCCCTGGTACCGGTCAGCTTGGCGAGCTTTGTGCCGTGCATTCTATAACCCACGGAAAGAGGATTTGGTGACCATAGCACTTTAATCCTGTTGTCTGTGTCAATGAGATAATGTATCTGAGAACACTTGTAAACGACAGGGAATTAGTCAATTATTTGATTTGTAAAACCATCTTTGACTTTACTAAACACATAGATGTATGCATGAGTATATATGTGTGCATACATGCACGTGTATATGGACATGCATATTTCTGTGTGTGTGTGCATATTCATGTACACATGTGTGTGCACAGCTAGGTTTATGTGTATGCTTTATTATACATGCACACGCAAATAATTACGTGCACATTTGTATGCATATGTTCTGTATGTATATGTGCATGTGTTTATATTTGTGTTTTTGTATGTGTGCATGTCACAAATTTACTGAGTGTACCGGACCTTTCCTTGCTGAGCAACTATTACTTGCCCATTTAACCTCAGCCTTGACCCACATTAAGAGTACGTCTGTTCATTTCTTGGTCTCCTGTCTCTGCATATCTGTTCTCTCCAGAGATGGGACTACATAATTCCCACACGGAGACAATCCTGCCCATTCTCTAAGAGAGGTCCCGTGGGGGGTGAGGGTTTTTAACATTTACTTCTCTCAGACAGAGCGTTTGATGTTCCTGACAATGTTTGAGCAATTCCACATCCCATTTGGAGTACCTGGCTTCTTGCCCTGTCACCACATATTTCCAAACCTTTACCTCAGTTTTCAGTGACATCAGAATTTTCCCTCTGGCCAGCCCAACACTGGCCTGTGGCTGGAACCAGCCCTTCCATGAGAACCACACTCCTGCTACTTGCCTTTATGACCACACATCACCAGCTCGGGGTTTTCTAACGTCACTGCCTGTCTGACATTGAATGTTCTTGACACTGACAGTAATCTGTTATTTAACCCTTGAGACAGCAGTGGTCAAAAACATCAGGATCTCTTTGCTTCCAGCAGATACATTTTAAGATTTTTTGAAAAAGGCAACTAATACTAGGAAGGGTGAGATCGTTGTTTGGCCTGGTTTCCTCTGACCCACAACCAAATCCTGGTGAGATCATTATCATTCTTGGGTGAATCCAATGGGGAAATGATGAAAAATTAGATAGAATTCGGAGATGAAGACTGCCCAACAGGTGAGTTGAAGGTGTTGAGTACGTATTTACTTGGACGTTTAAATAATGCTGGAAATACAGTGATTTGGCATTCTACTCTTGCAGAAATGACTATGCTACATCTCGAATATTCCTCCAGGGTCTTTATTCTACTACTTAAAAGGTTTCTTCTGAGCCTTACCTGCTACACAAGAAGGGGTTGCCCTGCTTCTGAAAATCTGTCTGGATCCTGAAATGTGACTGTTGCCTATTACTTTCAACAATCTGGATGTGTTGGTGGTAGCGATATCCAAGCCACTTCTCCGGAATCTGAAATTTCCCCAGGCTTTTCTGCAAAATAAGAAAAAAAATGAACCCATAATAACAGAAACAAGAAACACTAAGAACGAAAATTTGAAGGCCTTACACAACAATCAAAAATGTTTTCAGAAACATGCACACAATTCCAGCCACACAGCGATTGGAGGGGCTCCTCTCCTTACATGGGGACAAGGTGTCTAACCCCAGGGAGTCCAAAGCCTCTTCAAGCTCCAGTGTCCTCAGTTATAAATTTGGGATCATCACAGGTACCTTTTTTTCAAAGCAGACAATTTCTTATGCTTTTGCATCTCTAATTATGCAATTCCTCCCGACTTCCTCTAATAAGAGGAAAAGGCAGAAGTAGGAAGATTAGAATGCTTCTTTCCTGCCCAAGTTCAAATCAGACTCTGGTGTGCCTATTATTCTCATTGCCACAACCTGGGCGAGCTGTTCCATGAGGCACAGTGGAATCCATTCATGCTCACCAGGAAGAAGGAAATAAACACAAGAATACAGACCGCACTTCTTTCTCTTTTTCTTCTTTGGGCCATCGATCATTGCTCATTTCCTCCTGTGGCCCCACTCACCTCCCCTCAACCCCCCCACACCCATACTTTATCCTTTATTCTTAGTCTGCTGACTGCAAAGCTACTTGCCAGGCTGCCTTCTGCACATCCCTAGGGGTAGATGCCTCTTCTGTGTGGTCTCCTAACAATGTGTGCTCAGCTCCCATACCCTTAACCCACTGCATTGTGTTTCCATGTTTTGTTCTATCTCCACCACCACATGCTGCTTCTGGGCATAACGTGTGTTCTTTTCACTATTTCAATTGCCTTACAAAGGAATACACATAGTAGGCATTAAAGATGAGTTGTTGGTGGAATTCATGAACACACACAGAAACATGCGCATATACACGTGTCAGTTCTTACACGATACGAATGGAAGCTATAAAGTTATGACTATCCTTGGTTTGGATTTCTTCACTGATGGAAAAAGCAAGACCTCATAGAGGGTCATCCTCATTTGTGAATGGCTGTCGTTATGACAAGTTTTCTTTATGCACTGAGACAAAATATTCCTTCCAGTAGCATTCACAAGAGATCGTAGTGCTGTTTTCTGGGTTCATATGCGATGACTAGATCTTATTCTACAAGATTAAAATTAACAGCTATGCTACACGTTATAATTTAGGAACCCTCTTTTTTTACATAGTATCATTAAATTGTGAAAACTTTTATGTGATAGATTTCATTGATGTCCACATCATCAGTTAGGGTCTGATTAGGAGATAGAAGCCACGTTGGTTATTTTAAGAGAGGAAAATGAATATACTAATTGTTAACCATGTTTTGAGGACCTGGAAAGACAAAACAGGAACAAATGAAGAAGTTGGAATTATTAACACTTAGAGTTCGGAGGAGGGGGCACCTGGGTGGCTCAGTCCATTAAGCCTCCCATTCTTAGTATTGGCTCAGGTCATGATCTCAGTGTTGGTGATGTGGAGCCTCCCATCAGACTCTGTGCTGAGAGCCTACTTGGAATTCTGTCTCTCTCTCCCTCTCTCTCTCTCTGTCCCTTCCCTGCTCTCTCTCTCAAAATAAATAAACATTTAAAAAAAGAAGTTCAGAGGAGGAAGGCTGCCGAGCAGGACTCAGATGTCTGAGCAGAGAGAACTGGTCAGTTAGTGTGGGCGTCTCAAGGGGCAGACAGGTAATGAGGGTGGTACTGTGAGTTTGGGAAACACTGACAACTGGAAGAGACTGCTTACTTCTGGGTGAAGAGCCATTGCTTTAGGGATACACACAAACACAGGAAGCAAAACCAGAAACAACAGACCTGGAAGAATGGGGCTCCCCCAGTCTTCCAGCCTGTATCAAGCACCCCCTTGTGGCAGATGGTGAAATGAAGCCAGCTTCCAAGACTGGTGTCAGGGGCCAAGCAGTAGCTCAACACCAAGGAAACAGTATAAAAGGGTGGGTGCACTGCCTAGAGACAACAGCGTAGCAACTGGCGTGCTCATTCTGTGTTCCACAGCATCGAAGATAGAGGCTCATCAAGAATATTCCCATAGACAATCCAATTAGTAGCAGGTGCAAGATGGACTTGGATTTCTGTCTGTCTTCTCCAGATGCAGTGCCAGATTATTAAAGCAGTCCTCATCTTTCACATCAGGGAAAATGTGTGTGTGTGTGTGTGTGTGTGTGTGTGTGTGTGTGTATGTGTGCGTGCACGCGCGTGTTGGGCACTAGGTACAGTAATGATATGGAAATTAAAAGACTAGGGTTTGTGTTTGTTGACAGTATCGAGTGCTCACTAAAGATACTCACATTATCTTTCTGAGCCTCAATTTCTGCACCTGCAAATGCACATACTGGGCTTTCTATACAAAAAAGATTAAGTCATTCAGTGAATAAATGTTGCATATTCACGATGTGCAGAATGCAGTGCCATGGGGACCAAATGACAAAAAGGACAACCAAGGTCGCCCTCTCCAGAGGTTAGAATCTAGTGGGGTCAACAGAATCAAGGAAACAGCCATACAAAGTATATAGAGTAAATAGGAGATATGATTTCAGTTGAGTTCATTGCTTTGGCAGAAAAGCCCAGGCTCACGAAATCACATAGAGCAAAGGATCCTGACTTGGAGTGCAGTCAGGGCACACGTCCTGGGGGAGGTGAACAGGAGTTGGAGGTGGGATAGGAGAAATATGGGGGAGAAGTAGCTCAGTGGGGGAGGGAGCAAGGCTCGTTCAAAGACCTAAAAGAGGGACCATGGGGCTGGGTTGGGAGATAGAGATGAGACTAGAGAAAGAGAGAGGCAGCAGCCAGAACCTTGAGTTCATAAAGGTGAGAGAGCTTTATAAACCACGAAGTGCCCATAAAAAGTATGTATGATTATTGTTCCTGATATTAAAACAAACAAACAAACAAAAAACAGGGGAAAAAAAACAAAACAAAAAACTACCTGGGTTTTTTTTTCCACTCTCTGCCATTTAGAAAGTGGGTGGTTGGAATCACAAGGAAAGGCTGAAACTGGCCAGAAATCAGAAGCATGAACATTCAGGAAAACCATGTGTGTCTCCCCACATCAAAGGCTCCTGTCCACCCACTGCGTTGACAAACCTACGTGCAGACGGAGACCCATGCTAACACCTTACCGTATAAGGTCTTTCAGCAGATATTTAAAATGTAATAATAATGTGGGCTTAAAAGGTTTGATTGCTTGATCACAGTAGCTTGTTAATTAAAGGTGCAAAGAGGGGAAATTTGCACCTGAGGGAGAAATAGGATTAGTTTGCAGGAGAAATCAGATTAGTGTTCCTGGCAGCGGGCCAATTGCCAAGGAAGCGCACAGAATCTCAGGAGAAATGGAATCTATCTTTCCAAGTGCTCTGTGGGAGGACAGGCCTCCCCTCCACATGTCCAAGGGCAGGGGAGGAATAAACCCACTCTGACCGCTCACCCCTGCCCTTGACTGGTTTCCCCAATATTAAATGTGCGACTTGCTAATTGCTCTCGGTGGAGATGCCTGTGTTTGAAATTCATTTGGCTGAGAAGTATGTGTGGCTGTGGAATCTCTGGCAGCACATGATTAATGAGGAGGGCAGGGTTTTCACATCCTCTGTCGGAGAGATTGGGCCTCGTCCCATCCTGAGGGCCCCTCTGGGTTCGGCTCATGTCACCGTGGCCTCCGTTTCATTAGGCTGAGCAGCTTGGTTTCCGGAGGGATGATTAGGACAGCGATGATAAGGTAGGGCAGATGGGGGAGGTGGGAGCACAATGAGAAAATCCCATCATAAGTGAGCTGGTGTGAAGAAATGGGTGCAGGACGGGCCTGGGTCAGAACCCTGCCTTCCACGGGTCGGGTTCTGTGACCTTGGCAAATTAACTTAACCTCTCTGAGCCTCAGGTTACCTGTTGTAACATAAGAAGCACAAAACCTACCTTGAGGGTGCTCTAGAGAATTTCTAGCTAATGAAGCCAGGCCGTTTCTGGCATAAATACTCTTGTTCAATAAGAAAGGCCACTGTTACTATTACAGCAAAGTGTTTTTGTACATGTTTTTTTCACTCTGCTGAGATCAGTTCCGAAATCTCAGCCCCTGGGACTCCTGGGAAGCTCAGTCAGCTGAGCATCCAACTGTCAATTTTGGCTCAGCTTATATCTTGATTTCGGCTCAGGCCGTGATCCCAGTCGTGAGATCGAGCCCTACAGCAGGATCTGCTCTAAGCATGGAGCCTGCTTGAGATTCTCTCTCTGTCTCTCTCTCTCTCCCCCTGTGTCCCTCCCCCTCTCAAAAAAAATTTAAAAAAAAATCTCAGCCCCTAAAAATTTGTAATTCTTACTATACCCTGCTCACCCCACTTTGGGCATTCTACCTGTATGTTCAGTAGTGTTGCTCCCAGGCCTCTAGGAGACAGTCTCTGCCTCAGTTTCAATGATTTTAGTCAATAATTCCTCTGCCCTCCAGACAAAGTCACCTCCCTCCTAAGTCAAGCCTCCTGTGGCACACTGACATCACCTTAGTCTCCAACGGTCATTCCTACTACTCGGCCCAATATGACTATTAAGTATCAGGCAGTGGGCACACATGCATCGTTTTTTGTTTTATTTTTTAACCATTTGCTCATGATTGTGTCTTTTTTCCTTTCAACATAGCATCAGCAATGTATCTTTCTTATCTTACCCTTTCTCTCCCAGGGAATTATTGAACATGTGGAGCATTATAGGAGCCCCCCACCCCCATGCCCAGACTTCTATCCAATTGGTCAGAATTTGGGGGGGCCTGGGACCCCACTGGGGCTCACTTCTCAAGTGGGGACAGTCTTGTTGGGAAAGGTGCCCTTAAACCTGTAGAACCCGACACTAACTCTGGGCAGTGTCAGAATGGAATTGCACTACACCAGCTGGTGTCAAGATAAGTGGAAACACATCGTGGCCTGGACTGTCTAAAACTTATTTATGCCTCTTAGCTACGTGGACTTAAAAGCCTTCCACTCCCCGAGTCTCAGGCTTTCCACCTGGCAGCCTGATACAATGGCAACTGCTTGCCGGGTTGTAGGTTGTAGGTGAGGGTTCCAAGTAAGGTCACTAAAGCAGCATAGACAGTGCTTCGAGGATCATCAATGCCTAATAAATGTCATTTTTGGTTATGGTTATGTCATTTTGGTCATTTTGGTTTGAATCTATCACACTGGGTTACTCAAAGTTTTCACCACCGTTTCCCAATTTGTGGCAACACAACAGAGCACTTGAAGGCTCAAGGTACTGGCCAGCTGGCCAGGTGGGCGGACAGCCCATCACTGCTGTTGAAGAGGGTGGTCCATAAGCCAGGCTGGTGGATGGGGAGATGCAGAGTTGGACAGAAATAGACACAGCTATGGTTCGGCTTTGACCTTGGTGGTTTGTGTGTGGTGAGGTCAGCGGAATCATTTAAGTCTATTCTTTTTTTTAAGTTTTATTTATTTACTTTCAGAGAGAAAGAGAGAGAAGAGGGAGTGGGAGAGAGGAAGAGACAGAGGGAGACAGAGACAGAATCCCAAGCAGACTCTGCACTGTCAGCAGGGAGCCCCATGTGGGGCTCAAACTCACAAAACGCAAGGTCATGACCTGAGCCGAAATCAAGGGTCGGAGACTTAACCGACTGAGCCACCCAGTACCCCCATTTCAGTCTATTCTAAAGCAACTTGATGTTTAAGATTGCTTGCTCTAGCATTAGACGAAAACAAAACAAATCAAAAGCAGACCAAAAAATATCCTTTCTGTGCTCTGCTGTTTGAATGAAGTTACTTAAGTTCCTTAAATTCATGTGATGGGTTGGTATAAAGCCCTAAAAAATAGTAACATTGCAAATGAGCTTTGACTGCAATTGGTACCAAGTCAACACCAGTTAATACCATTGTAGACTCAAGGGCAGACCTGTATTTTCGTCCCATAATCTGATAGCAGATGGTATGTCGTATGAGGTCGTAAAATGTAGTTGGTTTCAAGACGCTGTTCTCTGATCCACCACAGTGAGCACTGTTCCTGTCGCACTGCAGGCGCTGAATAAATAATTACGAATAAATATGTTAGAATTTCTTCTTAACCTCGCAAATGCATAGTTTAAATAAATTGCTTTAATCCCCCCAGTGATACCCTGAAGATAACGTACAATTTATTGTGTTTTAAGGAGCTTGAAAGGTTTCATGTTAGCACTGACAGTTGTAATATTCATCATATTCATCTGTCCCATTATGAGCCATTAACACCATTTCATGGAAGGAAATGAAAACTTCTGAACATATGAATAAGTCCAAGTTCCATCTTTTTTTTCTGATTGACAGCTGGGATTTTATGTCTGATTCTGTTTATTCATCGAGGCATATTACATTTTTTTCCTAAGAGTAAATAACCTAAAAAATATTGGATTCTTTCAATATGTTATATTCCTGTATTCCTTGCGAGGAGTCCAGTAAGGAACTAATTGAAGATAGTAAGCAGAGAGGAAGACTTGTGCATTCACACCCTGCCTTGAAGAACCTGGCTGTGTCTTAATTCACTAAGCCTATATTAAGTAATCTGTGTAGCAGGTCATTATGATAGATAATTAAACAAGTTTATATATGTCAGAATACTTTGGTACCCAAAGAACTTGGTGATACTAATGTGCTGGTGGGTGGGAATGATTTCCCCAGTACCCATGTTTAATGAGATTGTGAGTTCTTCTTGGAGAACTGACTCCATTATCAGTATGTAATTAACACCCCTCTTTGGTTTTGATCATTTCTTTGTTCTGAAACCTGTTTTAAGATTAATATAGTTATATAGATTTCTTTTAATTAGTTTTAGCCTGATATATCTTTATCTCTTTGCTTTTAATGGGTCTGCATCTTTATATTTAAAGAAACATATAGCCAAGTCTTGCTTCTTTGTTTTATCTACTCTGACAATCCCTGTGTTTGTGTGTTTGTTTTTGGTTTTTGTTTTTTTGACAGTCCCTGTTTTTAATTGGTATACCTTTCAATTTTACAGTAGTTGGTGTAGTTGGATAAAATCTATCATGTTTGTAACTGATTTCTATTCTTTATTCCTCCCTTCTTTCTGATTTCTCTGGTTTTAATTGAGCATTTTGTATTTCATTTGATCTCTCTTAACATATTAATTATACATGTAATTATACATACATATATGTTTATACATAAACTTTAATTTTAGGTGTTGTCCTGGAGTTTTCAAGTTTTCAGTATACATTTTAAACTAATTTAAGGGTGCCTAGGTGGCTCAGTTGGTTGAGCATCCTACTCTTTTTTTTCTTAATGTTTTTAAATGTTTATTTATTTTTGATACAGAGAGAGATAGAGCATGAGCAGGGGAGGGGGAGAGAGAGAGGGAGACACAGAATCCGAAGCAGGCTCCAGGCTCTGAGCTGTTAGCACAGAGCCCAATGCGGGGCTCGAACTCACAAGCCTGTAGATCATGACCTGAGCTGGAGTCGGAAGCTCAACTGACTGAGCCACGCGGGTGCCCCAAACATCCAACTCTTGATTTCAGCTCAGGTCATGGTCCCAGGATTGTGGGATCGAGCCCCATGTCTGTCTCTGTGCTGAGCGTGGAGTCTGCTGAGGATTCTCTCTCCCTGTCTCTCTCTGTCTCTCTCTCTCTCTCTCTCTCTCTCTTCCTCTGCCCCTCCCTCCACCTAAAATAATAAAAACCATTTTAAACTAATTTAAGTCTACTGTCAAATTACACCATACCACCTCATGTTAGTGTAGGTGCCATATAACAGAATATTCCTGTTTTCTCCCTCTTATCCCTAATGATAATGCTCCATTTCTTTCCCTTACCTGTATGCTGTAATTACCAATTACATTATTATTATTACTTTCAACAAACAGGCAAGCAGGTGCTTTTTAGATCAGCTAAGTATAAGAAAAATAGAACGATTTATCTACACTTCCTTCCCTTTCTCTAACGTTCTTTCTTTTAATACGTGGATCTGAGTTTCCAACCTGTATCATCTTCCTTGCTTCTGAAGAACTTCCCTTTCTTGCAGGGAAAATAGGCTGGCAATTAATTCTTTTTTTTTGCTGTTTATCTGAGGTAATCTTATTTCCCGTTTACTTTGCAGGGATAATTTCACTGGGCATATAATTACAGTTTGTTGTTGTTTTTTTGTTTTCTTTTGTTTTTTTGTCTTTCAACAGTTTATTTATTTTTTTTTTTTAATTTTTTTTTTTAACGTTTATTTATTTTTGAGACAGAGAGACAGAGCATGAATGGGGGAGGGTCAGAGAGAGGGAGACACAGAATCTGAAACAGGCTCCAGGCTCTGAGCTGTGAGCACAGAGCCCAACGCGGGGCTCGAACTCACGGACCGCGAGATCATGACCTGAGCCGAAGTCGGCCGCTTAACCGACTGAGCCACCCAGGCGCCCCTCTTTCAACAGTTTAAATATTTCACTCCATTCTTTTCCTCTTTGCATGGTTCGTGACCAGAATCTTTCTGTAATTCTTTTGTGCTCCTCAAGAGGTATTCCTCCCCAACCTCTGGCTTTTTTCAAGATTTTCTTTTTATCTTTGCTTATCCACAGTTTGAAGATGGTATGTCTAGGTGTAGATTTTTTTTTATTTATTTTTGAGACAGAGAGAGACAGAGCATGAGCAGGGGAGGGGCAGGGAGAGAGGAGTGTAGATTTTTATTTTTAATTTTGTTATTTATCATGCTTGTGGTATTCTCTGAGCTTCCTGGATCTGTGCTTTGGTTTCTGTCATTAACTTTAGAAACATTTTGGCCATTATCACTTAAAGTATTCTGTTCTGTTATCTTTCTTCTCCTTCTAGTATTCTAATTAGACAGATGTTACATTTTTTTGAAATTTACCCACCAATCTTGAGTGTTCTGTGTGTTTTTCTATTTGGTTTTCTTTCCATTCTTCACTTGTCAGTTTGGGAAGTTTCTACCAACCTATTTTCATGAAAAGCTCACTGATTCCCTCCCTGTTGTTCAGTCTACGATGAATCCATCAAAGTCTTTCTTCATTTATGTTACGATATTTTTTTACCTCTAATGTTTCTTTTAATTTTTTTTAGAGTCTCCACTCTGCTTATGTTGCCCACCTGTTCCTGCATATTGTCTATCTTTTTCATTAAAGCACTCAGCATATGAATCATACCTATTTAAATCCCCATCTGATAATTCTAGCATCTGTATCATATCTGAGTCTCGTTCTGATAATTGCTTTGTCACTTTAGATGTGTTTTGTTCCTGCCTTTTGGCCTGATTTGCATTTTTGGTTGAAAGCCAAACATGACGTATTGGATATTAGGAACTGAAGTCAGAGCCCTTTTGGTGTGAGGTTTTATGTTACTCTGTCTACGGGTTGGGCTGTTTTCTTTTTTTTTAATTTTTTTTTAAGTTTATTTATTCTGAGAGAGAGAGAGAGAGAGAGCATGAGCAGAGGAGGGGCAGGGAGAAATGGATAAAGAGAATCCCAAGCAGGCTCCACACTGTCAGTGCAGAGCCAGATGTGGAGCTCGAACTCATGCACCTGTGAGATCAATGCCACGAGCTGAGATCGAGAGTCAGACGCTTAACCTGCTGAATCACCCAGGTGCCCCTGGACTGTATTTAATTTTTATTGTAGTTGAGGTGTCAGAGGCACTGAATTATTCTAGTGTTCCTGTCTCTGTCTTCCCTGTTGATGTTAGGTTTCCCTAATTACTCCTCCTCAGAGAGAGCCTGTGTCTTCTGGCCCTTTCAGCTGTCACCCCCTGTGAATGTACTGAAGTTCTGTTGATGTGGTGGCAAGGTCTGCGGGCTGGGGAGGCAACCGCTCTGTAGTCTTTTGAGCAGGTCATTGTTTCAGTGGCCCTGTGTTTTTTTGAGCTGCAATCTTCACACATATTTTTTAACACTTTTCCCCATCCTAACAGGAGATACAAATTCTAAAAGGGGATGGAGTAGGAGAAATGCTCTTTGCGCATGTGGGACAAGGTTCTGAGAAGTTCTTTTGCTCTATAGAGTAAGCATCTGCTATGGAGAGCACGGTAAGGTGCATTCCACAAAGATTTGCCTCCCCCTCCTCCCCCTGGCATCACAGGGAATCTTTGGTATTTTCACTATAAGAACCTGGCAGGGTTCTTGTTGCTGAGTCATGAACATGTGGTACCCTTCTCCCCCCCCCAAAAAAAAAACAGACCCCCAAGAGTTTCTGATTCTCACACTCGTCCAAACGTAGCCTCCAGCCATTCTTCAACATTCCCCTCTAACAGCTTATGGCTCTGGTAGTTTCTGTTCCAGTCCAGTAAACCTCGGCTATGACTCTGGATTCACCTGTCTCTAACATTTCAGGGTAGCAATTTGTCATGCGATCCAGGTTCTCTGATAGATTAAAAAAAAAAAGTTGTTTAATATCAGGTTTTCAGGGGATTTTTTTTTTAGAAGGACAAGAATAACAAGCTTAAAGTTCTTTACATGTTGGAAGTGTGTGGTATGAGAGTTATATCTCATTTTAGTCATGAATAGAATATAGTTCCAAATACAGTTGGTTTTATTCCAGCTCTGTGAAAAAAATGCTCTTTAAATGAGAATGGTAATTGTTTTCATTATGTGTATTTATTTATTATATTACAGTGAAGTATTTTGTGCCATGTCATGCTGGTCTTCCCTTTATAGTAGTAATGTAAAAGTTCATTCTTTTAATAAAAACATTTAACTAAGATTTGAGTTAAATAAGGAACAATGTAATTAAGATGATATCATAAAGACTGTGCAGGAATTACTCAAGTTTTGGAAGCCCTCATTCATACCATGCTAGCCTCTTCCATTGGACTGACTTTGCAACATAGTCTGCCTGAAATATTTTCTAGAATCCTATCCACTTAGAACAGCTACTCCGAAACCAGGACAGGCCTAACCCAGTCTGGACATCTAGCCTCCTCAGATCTGGGAAGGCAGTTCTGTAATTCGTCTCATATTAAAGAAGTGTTGTCCCATGCCTGCTAAAGCTGCCAAGGCACCCAGTGGGAGCCAGGCCTGGAGGCAGCTTCTGGGGGCACGGAAGCATAAGGTTAATAAGATTAAGGAAGACTTCTCTTGCCCGCGTTAAAGTCCCCAGTCTCTTGCCTGAGGGTTGAAGCCATCAGCAGTGACACAACACTCAGAGCTTTCCTTTAAAGTCCCTGTGCTTGACAGAAATGTCTTCCTCTTGCACTACAATCTCACCTGTGAGTTCTCAGAAAAGCACATACCTGCTGGCATTTTGGATATCATGGGCTCTAGCGTTTGGAGTGGGAAACCAATAGGGTAGAGTAAGGTATAAGCGGTCCACCAAACTGAAGAAATTCTTACATAGAACTTTTATTTTGTCTGTTAACCAAGAATGTAATATTCAGTATCAGCAGTCTTTAGTTTGGACTAATAAAATCCTGAGGTACTTGGAAAACAAATTATGTTAGGGACACGGATGCTGAAAGGATCCTATTCCAGGAGAACATGATACCAGGATAAAATTATTACATTTAAGGTACTCCACAGTTTGGGCTTCAACAATAGCATGGTTAGGGTTGGGGAAACAATTTCTCCTAAATGCGTCAACTCAAGGACAGAAGACAGTTGTGCACTGAGCCAAGATCCAAGTACAAGGAGATTTCATTTTTGATAAAAGCACCAGAGCTGAAGACTTGGGACCAATGGGATAAATTGTGCACTGAAGGAAGCTCAGATCAAATCAGATCAGTAACATGTTGAGAGGAGCTGGATGGAGTTACAGAAAACGAGAATGACCGCGAATAGTAATGTCATACAGTAACTTCTAGAGTACAGGCAGTCCCCATCTTCCACCTGTTCAACCCTGCAACCGAAATCGCTCAGCAGAGATCATATTTGGAATGTGGATCTTTTCCTGGGTTAGCGATATGCAGGATACCCCTCTCCCCTGTGGCCGGGTGGTGGCTGTGGCTGTAGCTCCCTGCCAGCCAGCAATCGTCACAAGGGCCAACAGCCAACACACTGGCACCATTCTGCCCCCACACAGACATTTGCACTTTCAATACAGTACTCAAAAAATTACCTGAGATAGTCAACACTTCAGTATAAAATATGCTTTATTTGGGGGATTTTGCCCAACTGCAGGCTTTTCTGTAAGTATTACAAGCACATTTTAAGGTAGGCTAGGCTAAGTAAGGCATGAGGTTTGGTAGGTTGGGTGTACTGAATGCATTTTGATCTTAGGATATTTTCAAGTTAGGATATATCAGAACATACCCCCTTGTTAAGTCAAGGAAGATTTGTAGTGGGTTATGGGCTCTGGAAATGCAACCTTTGTAATCAACTAAGAAGACGTAAGTTTGAATCTGGTTTCAGCCTTCTTGCAGCAGAATGAAGTGGAACACTTTCGAAGATGAAACCAACTCAGTGTTACCAAGCTCACTGAGCAGGCTGAGATTCGCTTCCAGCTTTGTCTCCATTAGACCTCCCTTCACGGGCAACAAAAATAGACACAGGTTTCAGTCTACCCGCTTAAGGGGTTTCAGTTTGCTCCTCATATTCCCTCCTTGCCTGCTGGCCTGTGGGCATCAGTCTGTAGGAAAAACACCTACAGGAATTGTTATCCAGCTCCATAATTGCATAAGCTCAATTCCCTGTTAACAGATGCGTGTGTGTGTGTGTGTGTGTGTACGCACGTGTGTGTGTGTGGTGGTTCTGCTCCTCTGGGTGATTCCTGCCTGATAGGGATGATTAGTTTAAGTGTCAAGAAAATGAATCTGCAGCAATGTCAAGCATATGTGGGAGAGAAGATAATTCTAGAAGGTGAGTTATCAGGAACCACTTAAGAATTTTGAACAGAGAAATGAATCGGTTCACTTCAGCTCACTGGGCATTGTGTTTGGCCCTGGAGATAAAGCAGTGAATACAACATAGTCCTGTCCTGGTATGTGAGGAACAGGAAGGGGAGGGGGACCAAGTGGTCATAGGACATTCCAGGTAATTACCAAAAGAACAAATATGAGGTGAAAATGCCCATAAACAGGGCCATAAAAGCAAAAACTGAAAGATGATGGATGATAAGTTATAGAAAATTACATAGACCTTTCTTTTTCTCACAGTAAATAAGGTGAAACCTGTGGGTATAAGAAATGAACATCCCTAGCTAATAGAAGACACTGAGCCACGAAAACCAAACCTTTTGTCCTTTCCAGCCACCTACTGCCCTAACCCTGCCTTCATGAGTGAGAGTCTTGGGTCATTAAAGGACATTCAGAATAGCTGTGTTTTTGGGAAAAGCATCTGATAGGTATGAGTCCGGAAGTGTGGGTAGAGGGTCATGGACAACTGGCATATTTTGTCATGTTGCCTCTTGGCTTTTAGTTACGGGACCAACTTTATATGCCCAAACTCAGTGACTTAGGAACCAGACTTATGGAGGCATGATGATTATGTAAACTTTCCCATGTATAAGCATCAATATCTGAGAGAAAAGACATTTTTAATTCATCCAGATTCAAAAAACAGAAAGTAAAATGTTCTTCTGATTCATCTCCTAAAGTCTCATGACCACACATCTCATGGCACGTGGTAAATTCACAACATGTTTTAGCTGTGATTTTGGTCATGATTACGAGTAAAACTGCATTTGAGGAGCTGAAAGTTAGCAATCTTCTCAAATATTATCAGAATGAAGAGCCTTGATACAGTGAGATGACATGGGTTTGAAATCTGAGGGAATATGGCTCATGTCAAGGTTCTACATGACTCAGCCATCATCTCTCTCCTCCATATGGGGGGTAGAGGAAGACATATCATTACAGTGCCTCATGCTGAGTAAATGCATTTGTTTTCTTTTACTCTCCATCCCCTTCAAATCCCCCATTTTCTTGCCGTGTGACCTTTGAAAAAGTTATCTCTCTTGGAAACAAATGCTCATCTATAAAATGCTTACATTGAGAAGTTTCAAGGAAAATTGGATATATATTTAAATATAAGTGATCCAAAAGTATTTAATTATATCAATCAGCGTCATAATTTAAAAAAACCATTTTATCCTTTAGGAAGAAAGGAAGTTTTGTTCTTATCTGAACAGATGAGAATATTCAATCTGTAAGCACATTAGTCCCTCCAATAATGACCAAATGACTTCTACTGCAACAAGAAGGTTGGGGGAAGAGGCAGTGATATGAGTCAAAATCTTTCAATAAATATTGTCACATTGTGATGAAGGATTCTACTAGCTCATTGTTGAAAATTCCATGTAATTGGAGATTGAGCAGACATCCTGCTAAACCTCAAAAACTTAACAGAATTTATTTATATATATAAAAAATCAGAAATGGAAAAAGATTCCATGCTCCTGGATAGGAAGAACAAATATTGTTAAAATGTCGATACTACCCAAAGCAATCTACACATTCAATGCGATCCCTATCAAAGTAACACCAGCATTCTTCACAGAGCTAGAACAAATAATTCTAAAATTTGTATGGAACCAGAAAAGACTCCTGATAGCCAAAGCAATCTTGAAAAAGAAAACCAAAGCAGGAGGCATCACAATCCCAGACTTCAAGCTATACTGCAAAGCTATAATCATCAAGACAGTATGGTACTGGCACAAGAACAGACACTCGGATCAATGGAACAGAATAGAGAACCCAGAAATGGACCCACAAACGTATGGCCAGCTAATCTTTGACAAAGCAGGAAAGAATATCCAATGGAATAAAGACAGTCTCTTCAGCAAGTGGTGCTGGGAAAACTGGACAGCGACATGCAGAAGAACGAACCTGGACCACTTTCTTACACCATACACAAAAATAAACTCAAAGTGGATGAAAGACTTAATGTAAGACAGGAAGCCATCAAAATCCTCGAGGAGAAAGCAGGCAAAAACCTCTTTGATCTTGCCCGCAGCAACTTCTTACTCAACACATCTCTGAAGGCAAGGGAGACGAAAGCAAAAATGAACTACTGGGACCTCATCAAAATAAAAAGCTTCTGCACAGCAAAGCAAGCAATCAGCAAAACTAAAAGGCAACTGACAGAATGGAAGAAGATATTTGCAAATAACATATCAGATAAAGGGTTAGTATCCAAAATCTACAAAGAACTTATCAAACTCAACACCCAAAAAACAAATAATCCAGAGAAGAAATGGGCAAAAGACATGAATAGAAAATTCTCTAAAGAAGACATCCAGATGGCCAACCGACACATGAAAAAATGCTCAACATCATTCATCATCAGGAAATACAAATCAAAACCACATTGAGATACCACCTCACACCTGTCAGAATGGCTAACATTAACAACTCAGGCAACAACAGATGTTGGTGAGGATGTGGAAAAAGAGGATCTCTTTTGCATTGTTGGTGGGAATGAAATCTGCCGCAGCCACTCTGGAAAACAGTATGGAGGTTCCTCAAAAAACTAAAAATAGAACTACCCTACGACCCAGCAATTGCACTACTAGGCTTTTATTCACGGGATACAGGTGTGCTGTTTCAAAGGGACACATGCACCCCCATGTTTATAGCAGCATTATCAACAATAGCCAAAGTATGGAAAGAGCCCAAATGTCCATCGATGGATGAATGGATAAAGAAGATGTGATATATATATACAATGGAGTATTACTTGGCCATCAAAAAGAATGAAATCTTGCCATTTGCCACTACGTGGATGGAACTGGAGGGTATTATGCTAAGTGAAATTAGAGAAAGACAAAAATCATATGACTTCACTCATATGAGGACTTTAAGAGAGAAAACAGATGAACATAAGGGAAGGGAAACAAAAATAATATAAAAACAGGGAGGAGGACAAAACAAAAGAGACTCATAAATATGGAGAACAAACTGAGGGTTGCTGGAGGGGTTGTGGGGGGTGGGATGGGCTAAATGGGTAAGGGGCATTAAGGAATCTACTGAAATCATTGCTTCACTATATACTAATTTGGACATAAATTAAAAAAAATAAAAAATAAAGTAAAAAAATTAACAACAACAACAAAAAACAATACCTTTGGCACCATTTTATGAGGAGGAGAATCATTTTCAATAAGTCATGGAACAACTCTAGAAAGGGCTTAGCACTGAGCCACAGTTTAATGTCAGCTGAGATGTTACAACTCTGAAGGGTCATCCAAGTATCAGAATTCCCCTTTGCTTGAGATCCCCAATGAGTTCACATCACAGCTGCACATGTACTTTTGTTCAAGCTTGCTTCCTCACTTAGCTTCCACAGGTGTGGACCCCAAGAACACTTCGTATTAACCCTCCTACAGGCTACTCTCTAACTGCCATCTTCCTGGGAAACTCCAGGTGCTGCAAATGAGCTGAGGAAGCTGATGCTGGGATGAGATTGGAGGCAGGAGCACCTGCCTTTTAGCTGGTAGTGACTCATACACACCCCACTTTAGGAAACTCTTTACAGGCGTCCTTGGTTTAAAATACCCATATGGTCAGCTGAGAACCCCACTGAGACTATATTATGGCTCACCTTCTTCTGTGCAAATGTACTTTCTTTTCATGGTCATTGTTTCCATAATCCTGAGATTTCCATAATAAATATCTCACTCATGCAAACCTGTCTTTATCCTCCAAGGAACCCACTCAGTGATAGATACCACCTAAATCTACATCCGTAACACTTCTCTGCATCACAAATTTGTTTCTGTCTTACTTTCTCAACTCTCTAAAGGACACTTGCACTTCTGTGTCCCCAGAGGCCTTTAGTTATGGACATTGGAAATACGGGTGTCACCCTTAACCCTTCCCCTCATCTGATTTCACCTTCTTGCTTTGGTAAGAGGCTAATAATAAAATTTAGGATTTAATGAGTATTCAGTATGTACCAAACACTCTATCGAAATGAAGAAACTCAAATGGGGTTCTCATGTGTCCCCACCATTTATAGAGCTTGAGACCCCAGGTGCATCACAAACTCTCTGAGTTCTTTTTATTGTACTATAATTTAATATAGACAATGTCTCCTTCACAGTAATGGAGAGGTTTATGCTTATTTGTATATGACAGCGAACTGGTACCTCTCTAAGTAGTAAGGGGACACTTAAGGACTATCAATGTCACAGACATTTGTTAGCCATGAAAGCAGCATGAATCACCAGATCCCTGGGGAAAATGATGAATGTAACAACACATTCACATTAATAATAATCCGGGTAATTTTTTTTTTTCAAGTTCTTACCAACAACTAGAACATAGGCTTTGGATTCTGAAAACTTTTTATTTGATTCTTGCTTCTGTGACTTAATTTCTAGGTGTATTTGGAAAACCTAGCTTAACTTTTTGAGGCTGGTTTTCCTTACCTATAAGTCTGTAAATAAATAGTACCTGTTTCACAAGGCTATTGTAAGGACTGAAGGAGAAAAGTACTTAGCACAGAGCACACTTATAGGAAGCCCTCAAGGAATGATAACAATTTCTAGTTTTATTTTACTAGTTGTTGCTATTACTATAAAAACTTACATTACACCTATGAGATAGGGTGAGATTGTTACTTCCATTCGTGGAAAAGGACAAGAAATGGAAGTCAACACATCATACAATGAGAGAGAAAGCAGTGGTGCTGCCTTTTGAGTCATGCCTTCTATTTATCTGCATGTCTGCTAATTGTACTAGGCCCAGTCCTATTAGAGACGTGGGATCTAAATGATACCGATGCAGAGCAATTCGGATTATCTTGAGTGTTCAAATGTTGGGTGACACAGAGGCAAAAGGTGTCGGCCCTTAACGTTTGGTAACTCTGTCCATTTCTCAGGGGTCTCTACCATCCACCACACAGTCCTTTAGGGGATAACCTGACTTCACAAGCCAATCATCTGAATCCACAGCACCTTCTTACATTAACTGTTTTTCTGAACCCTGCAATTGCCCTCTGGTTGATGCCTTTTTAAGAATACCTTTTCTACAGAGTTGTCTGGCTGGACCTAACCCAGTAGAAAACTCCCCTCACAAGGAAAATAGGAAATAAAGAAGCAACAAAATGTCTTTGATTGCACACTACACCTTATAGGGGCCATCAGGGTGATGGTTGATACAGATGCCTGATTCAGAGGAACAAGGAAAAAAAAAAAAAGAAAGAAAGAAAAACAAAAATACCAAGTGCTGAATGGCAGTCTATTTATAGCATCTCAGATGTCTCAACATACTTGGAGCGGTTCTGTTTATGCTTCTTATTCCAGCGTAATTCGTGAAAGTGTCCCCCTATCACTTTCAAACTGGTTCTGGTATGGTATGCAAGTGGAGGAAATAGAACATACGTGTAAAAGAGAGACAAAGGCTAGTTTATGGACCATTATAAATTTCTTTAAAGAAAACAGAACAGAGAATTAACCAATCAATATACAATTGGGAATGAAAGAACTATAGGCAAGGTAATGACAAAGTAATTACCCTGGTTTGAACTCAAGGTCTAAACTTTTCTAATCTATTTTAATGAAACACTGTGTTCTGCCTACATAAATCATATATTTCTATTAAATGGTTTGTTATAAAATGCCTATTTAAATAGTTGAAAAGAATGTCTGGCAGCAAGTAGGTGCTGGTGGGGATAATTTTGGGTCCAGACTTACTATTTGCATTAACAGAGGAAGAGAATCTACAGCATTTTAATGAAAATTTGAAATGAAACTAAATTAGGTCTTGAAATTAAGTGTAATTTCTCAAATAAAGAATAGGAAAAAATATATATTAAGTGGAGCTCTTTATAGCTTAGAGACATAAGAATAAAAGTTTAACTCAATTTTGTTATTCTCGATGCTTCTCTCTAGCTAAAGATATCATCTCCCTCTTACCCTAATTGAGTTTTCCTATCTCACTTCCATTAATAACTATTCAAGTGAGATATTGGTCAAATGGGAGAATGACCATAGATATTTTCTTGTTCTATAGAGGGATTAGGCACTTCCAATATGTATGGAATGATGGTAATTATGACCCTTGTTGACCTAGTCCTAAAGGGGAAGGTGAATGAAATTTTTTAAAAAAGAAAATATGTTCTCACTCTTTAAGGTTCAGGTACAAACTCAGCTTATTGAGCAATCCTTCATTAAGCATTGTTCTGTGTTAGCTAGTCTAATAATATGAGAGGGAAAAAGCGGACAAAAACAAGTAAGAAAAAAAAAAAACAAAAACATTGTCTTTACCAACCCACCCCAAAACACACAAACTAGTGAGAAAGACACACGAGACAAGGAAGAAATAACACAAATACCATATGTTACATGGTCTAGTCATTTGTGTAAAATGTGCTGGAAGGTCACAGATGAGGGATCGGCCAGCTTTCCCAAGGGAGTCAAGGAAGGATTCAGGGAGGGTAGCTTTGGAGCAGGTGTCTTAAAGAGTGATCAAACATTTGAGGGGACAGAGTATCCCCCAAAAAGTATTTTCTGAGAATTCTCGGGGAATGTGCTGAGTGGGTAACAAAGCACCATAAACCTGGGGTGTGTTCAAGGAATGGAAAGGGGTTTGATAAGTCTAGAAAAATGGCAAAGGCAGTGTAGTGTGGCAGGGACAGTGCTGTGGGTTCATCCCACCTGTGCCACTTCTACATCCTTGAGCACAAGGACAACCACTTCCCAGACCCCTGTCAGTTGAATAGGGCTGCATGACTGATTCTAGCTAGTAAAATGTGAGCAGGAATAATGTTTGTTTTATCTGAACCAGGGATTAAAAGCCCTTTTCATACATGATTCTCCTGTGTAATTCTTCCCTGAAGCAATTAACCTGGGAGCCTTTGACATTAAGGTGTCAAAGGGTCAAAGCAAGTTGATTTCCTGAACCACCACACGAAGGACAGCTGCACAGAGAATCATCTACCCTACATCAGAGCTCATATGAAGGGTATTGAGTAGAGCTTTGTACTAAACCATTGAGATCGAGGGATTGTTTGTTATGACAGCACAAGCTTATTATCCTCTCTCTACCAATACTGGAGACCACGGTGAGAGTTGGACCCAGACAGTACAATATGGCAAATGGCATATCATGTAGCACTCAAATGAGCTCTTTGATTCCCTAATGAGAATCAGACTTCTCCCCAAGAATCTAACTGGCTTCCTATTCAGCACTTAACTTCATTCTGAAGGTCCTAGTTCATTCTTTGCCTGCCTGTTTTCCCCATTATATTCTACAAGAACATGGCTTGAGTCATATATGATGTAGTAAAAATTCCCTGTATAAAAAACACACTAATGTTGGAATAACTTTTCACCAAGAATACCTAAATGTAGAACACGACCAGAACCCTTTCAGGACTGCAAAAGAGGAAGATGGAACAGAGGAAAAGTCCATTTCTTAGGCCAGATGTTCTCCATTGTGTTGTATTTCTCCTTTTAGCAAGCCTCAGAGACTCTTCACTAAGCCCTTTATAGGTCCCGAAGATACAAATGAACTAAAGACACAAGAGCCTTACCCTTGAAGAAACTGATACCTCAGCCAACACAAGGTTTCTTAAGAAAGGATGCAAACTGTTTGCTCCACAGGTAGTATTTTAGCTTAATGTGGATCAAATTGAAACACAGAAGCAGCCTAGATTTGCAGTGTTTTAGACAATCTTATCAGAGTTTCATGGATGGTCTTTAAGAGGCCCACAAAGGCCAGCCATGCAGTAATTTCTTCAATTGGATGTTTATGCATGTAAGCATATTTATTTGGGAATTAGATTCAAAACTTCCTGTAGGTACTCTAGGCCACGGTCTAGTTCTCCAAATGCTTAAAAACCACTTTGGTAGTCAGAAGCACACATATAAACTGTTATTTTCAGTATAATGTAGGAAGAAAAACAATAAATATAGAGAAGTTTTTGTGGCTTTGTAGAAGATTGATTGAGATCTTGATTACTGTGTAATCACAGACCTTTCCAGAGCCTGTTTTCATATACGATTATATCTTTAAATGTATTGATGTGAAAAAAGTGACTAATAATTCATTTTATTTTTTGACATCTTGGCAGAAAACAAACAAGACTCAGATTTGCATACAGATCATTTTGAATTTATTTAGGATGCCCACTAAATGGATAGACTTCTTATCAACTGACATGCCAACATTCCTACAGGAGAAGCTCTGCTTTATAAGCAGTCAACTCTTATTGCTTGAAACATCCATAAAATATTGCCAAGTTTCAGCACAAGATGTTTTGGCCTTTAGACAGAGAGGAGTCACCATGCCAAATCAGACCCATCTCTATTCGGACTCTATTCCATGCATTCCCGGTTTCTGAATGCAAATGAAATGTAAAGGAATCAGCAAATTATTAATAGCATTCTGCATCTTAAAAGAAAATGGGAAAAGCCACATGCCTTGCCACACAAGAGTTGATAGCATCTTTGTTCCAGGCATTTTGCTCCTCTCTTTGTCAGATGGCCCCTGTTCAGTTCTTCACCAAATTCTTTTGTTTCTACCTTCAGAATGAATGCAGAATCTGACCAATATTCCACAATTTGAACAACCACCTGCAAATGTGCCTTGATCCTAGATTCCTTCCCTCACCTCCACCTGATCAAAAGCTGGTCTTAACCTTGCCTTCAAAGACATGACAAACCATCTCCATCCACTTCTCCACTTTTCCACAGGTACAGCTCTGACCATGACCTCTCCCCTGAACTACTATCACAGCCCCTGTGTTAGTCTCCACACATCCATACTTTAAAATGTCCATTCTCTGTAGACATGAAGAGAAACACATATTATAAAATGTCAATCTACTCCAGTGACATTCCAAAGGATTTAGAATAAAATTTAAAGTACTGCCATGATGTGCAAGGCTTGACCTAATCTCCACTTCACCTGTCTCCTTTCTAGATACATGTCATGGCAGATCCCCACTATATTCAATATGTTGCAGTTGTGTGCTATTTTCTGTGTTTTTTTTTTTTAAATCGTTAAACATGTTCCAACCTTAGGTCCCTTGCATTTAGGATCCATTGTTTCTGAAAGCCTCTTCCTATAGATTATCTCCCAGCTCGTAACTTTTAAGTTCTCGGCCGACTACATGACCTAAAGTATTTCTTCTCAGATAATTACCTAAAGTGTTTCTGATTTCCTCTAATCACTGTTCTCATGTTATTCTCTTCTTTTGTAAGTGGTAGTGCTGTATGAAAAATGTGTTTACTTCCTTCTTCCTTTATTCACCATTGACTGACTTCTTCATTGCTGGGTCACTGGACAGTAGATGCCACACATGTCATAGAAGCACATAAATACCGAATAACTGAATGAGTTAGGGTGAGGAGTCAAGGATGAGGTCAAGGGAGAAAGTGAGAAGACTCCATGGGATCTTTCTAGATTCAACTTCTACGGAGCTTGGAACCATTACACCTGTTCTTATAATGAGAAGGAAAAAAAAAAGGCTGAACAGAATGAAATTCAATGACTTTTTATATCCACCAAATAACAGAGGCTCCAAGATAAATCACCACCTGAAATCTGGACAGACAGATGGCTACAGGGAATAAATAACAGCCAAGATAAACTCACCTGAAGTGGAAGCCCCTGGAGCCACTAACTGGTAGGAAGATGTAAATGAGAATATTGATAAATTTCTGGAGCTTGAGTGTGGACTAGTTCCAGAGTTAAAAACTCTAGGGGCCCCAGTCTTAGGGAGGTCTACAAATCATCAAAGATTTTGCCTCCAGAAGCCTGACCAGGGCCAATGGCAAAGATCAGAGAGAACTCAGGGGACAAAAAAAGAAAGAAACAAAAACCCCAAGGAAGCTAGAGGAAATGAGCCTCTGGCATCTGTAGCTACAACAAACTGGAAATGCAGACCAAATGCTAGCCAGCCTAACATAAAACTTACACTGGAGGGGCACCTGGGTAGCTCAGTCAGTTGAGTATTCGACTCTTGATTTGGACTCAGGTCATGATCTCACAGTTCGTGGGTTTGAGTCACACATCAGGCTCCACATTGTTATCCGTGGATTCTCTGTATCCGTCTCTGCCTCTGCCCCTCCCCTGCTCTCTCTCTATCTCTCAAAATAAATAAATAAACCTATTAAAAAACACCTTAGCACTAGAAAACAAATTGTCTAAACTTCTAATACCCAATACATCATGCCCAGCTTTCAATAAAATATTGCAAGCAGGGCCAAAAGACAAAAAACACAGTCTGAAGAGACAACACAAGCAACATAACCAAACTCAGATGTGATATGTATTTTTGGAATTATAAGATAGGGAATGTAAAATATCTGTGACTAATGTGCTAAAAGCTCTAAAGGAGAAAGTAGACAGAACGCAGGATCAGATGAGTAGGAAGAGCGGAGATGGAAAGGTGGAGAAAAAAAAAATCACTATTTTAATAAATGGTGTTGGAATAATTGAATATCAATATGTAAGAAAACATAAATGCAGACTAAATCTTTTACAAAAATTAACTTAAAATGGAACATAGATCCAAGTCTTGTGCACTCAAGTGCACAAATACACAACTCCTAGAAGATAACGTAGATGAAAATCTAGATGACCTGGAAGTCGGAGATGAATTTTTAGATACAACACCAAAGCATACTACATCAAAAGGAAAATTAAAAAGATCAGTTAGTCACTAGTGAAATTAAAAACTGATCTGAAAAAGACACTGTTAATACAAATGAACAAATTAAAAAAAGAGACAAAGCAAGAAACACACTCTTAAATACAGAGAACAAACTGATGACTACCAGAGGACAGGTGAGTGGGTGATTGGTGAAACAGGGGAAGGAGATTTAAGAGCACTTACCATGATGAGCACTGAGTAATGTATAGAGTTGTTGAATCCCTATATTGTACACCTGAGACTAATATAACAGTGTATGTTAGCAATATTGGAATTAAAATTTAAAAATAAAAAAAATAACAAAACAAAAAACACTGTTGTAGAGTGAAATGACAAGTCACAGACTGAAGAAAATATTTACAAAACACATATTTGATAGAGGACTTGTATTCAAAATATATTTTAAAAAAACCCCACTGAAAACTCAACAATAAGAAAACAACCTAATAAAAAATGGTCCAAAGATTTGAAGAGAAATCTCACAGAGATAAAAGATGGTAAATAAGCATATGAAAAGGCATTCAACGTTTTCTGACATTAGGAAGTTACAAATTAAAACAACAATGAGCTACCATTACATACCTACTAGCATGGCAAAAATCCAAAAACAAACAAACAAAAATGACAATACTATATGCTGGTGAGGAGGTAGAACAACAGAGCCCCTGGTTAATAGCTAACAGATTGCAAATGGTACAGCCACTTTGGAAAACTGTCCAGCAGATTCTTACAGAGCTAAATGTAATCTTATCATATGATCCAGTTGTTCTAGATACCCAATTGTGTTGAAAACATATGCCCACACAAATAGATGCAAACCAACGCTAGAGCAGCTTTATTCTTAATCACAGAAAACTGGAAACACCCAAGCTGTCCTTCTATAGGTGAATGAATATGCAAACCATGGCATGTCCATACAGTGGCATATTATTCAATGATAAAAAGAATTGAGGTATAAGACACAAAAAGACGTGGAGAAATCTTAAATGCATATCGCTAAGTAAAAGAAGCCAGTCTGGAAAGGATGCATACTGTATGATTTCAACTATATGACATTCTACAGAGAGAGGAAAAAGATCAGTGGCTCTGGAGAAGGAGCAAAGGATCAACGGATAGAGCAAAGAGGATTTTTTGGACAGGGAAACTACTTTATGATACTGTAATGGAGAACACACGCCATTATAACAGTTCTCAAAACCACTGAACTTTACAACACAGAGTGAGTCTTAATGTAAACTATATAATTTAGTTAATAATAATGTATCAACATCAGGTCCACTAATTAAAACGAATGTAGCACACCAATAAAAGATGTTAATAATAGGGGGAATTGCTTGTGGTGAGTTGTATATGACAACTCTACAATCTGCTCAGGGTTTTTGTAAATCAAAAACTGTTCTAAAAAAAAAAATGCTTAAAAAAAAAAAAAAAAAAGGAAAAAAGACTCCAAGGCTTTGAGTCTGAAAAACTGGGGGGGAATGGGAAAATGGTATTGCCATTAACAGAAAGAGTCAAAGGAGGAAGAATTCATACATTTTTTATAATCCCTTTTTCTGAACTGGGTGCTTCAAAAATCAGAGCACAAGTCATTTTAGATATAACAGTTACATTGACAAGATGACGAATTGGTCTGATGATTCCTTTTAAGATCTTAATCCTAAAGTGTCACACATTTTCGTCCTTATAAATGCACTTGCTGCCCATTTGGTTCAGATGATGAAAACTTATTCAGAAAAACCTAGATCAATGGAGAGCAGTAGAGATTTTTCCAATGGAACGTGGTTTGCAAAGGCTAAGAGGTTTTGTATCTGGCGTTGGACATGACCCAGGCAACTGTAATGAGAAAAGCCAGGCAAACCTTGCTGAGGAGAAGAGTCCTAGAGGAAGGAATAGGCATACCCAGACAAGTGGCACAGTGCTGTAAGGTGGGGCCAGCGGGGGCTGTGAGGTGGTGGCTGGAGTCTGCCCCCAAGCAGAAAGGTGTTAAGAGCTTTGTGACTATCACTTAAGAAGAGGTGCAATTACCTAAGGCCATAGCTGCCTCCTCCCTCAGATGTTCAGGAGAGTGGAGGTTGGGATGCGGCCATTGGTTGAAATCACGATCTCTTTGGTCAGCTCCCTTGCTACACAGATGGACGGTGGCGATGGGCGGCTACAGTTCACTTGCTAGTGGAGACTGTAGTGGATAATTCCTGGGGTTGTGCATAATTTCCATTACCTCAGAAGACATAAGCTAATTTTGAACAAATCCCTTTGCTGTCATCTAGTATTACACAGCCAATTTAGATAAATCCTTGAACTGGGATTCCACATGCATAATATAGTCCCCTAAACAAAGAAAGGCGAATTCAGGACATTAATAGTATCCAAATGATTGCTTAGTATTTCATGCCAAGCTCCTTTAAAAAAAAGTCCAATTTCTAATCTCATCTGTGCAAACAAAGACTTGATCAGAAGATTAAGAGTGTTCGAGAGACTGCTAACAGTACAAAGAGGGCCTGTATTTTAAACAACAGGTGGTACCCATCCTTCTTACCTATTTTGACCAGATAGTCTGGCTGCCGATTAGGCATTCATTAGAAGGAAAGAGCCATTTCAGTGCTTTTTGCTTCAAAATACAATGAGATAATACACCTTTGCTAGCTTTATCATCATGGCCCCATAAGCAGGGATAATGGGCCAATGACTGTATCTTGAGTCCATTTGTGACCACATATTTAGATTTAAATGAGATTGGGCTTCAGTCCTCCCAAGGTCTTAACACAACTAGTTCTCCTTCTCTATTTACTATGTTATGGTAGTTAAGATCATATGATCGTATTTCTTGACTCCAGTCCAGATTGTGACTCTGGGCAAATTATTTAATCTTTCTGTGCTTTAATTTCACATCCAAAAATGGAAATGATAGTATAATTTACTTCATAATTCAGTGAGAGAACTAAAACAAATGTGCATGGAAAAGATTCATCACTAAACCCACCCATGTACATACAGGAGCTTGTACATACATCCAGCAAAAGCTGGACCTCATAAGAATGTTGATAATTGTAACTGACAGGAGCAACCTATTTACAGGTCATGGTGCTGGAGGCTAGAAACATCCAGGTATAGCAGCAGCCCCAGCTCCTCCCCGCCTCTCCCCTGGACTTTCTTTCCTGGCTCTTCTAACCACTGATTTCTTCCTCAAACAAACTCTTAACACCCTTAAAAATAGAAGTATAGTCATTAAACAAAATATTTATTGAGTGCTTATAATGTGCCAGACCAGGTGCTAGTCACTGCGGATACAGGACTAAAGATGATAGGTATTTGTGTTCCCTTGTGGAACTTACAACCTGTTAACAGGAGCAACCATTTCTTGGTGTCAAGGCAGACTGTGCTTTATGCTAAGAGGACTACACGTATTATCATATTTGTCTCATTGTCAGTGAGTATTGCTATCTTCATCTTGTTGTTGAGGAAACTAGGATATGAGGCACTTGCTCAAAGACACAGCAGGTGGCCAAAAGGGACTTAGAACTTACTTGCTTTGAGGCTTTGAAGGGTTGGAGAATACACTAAGTGCTCAGCTTTTGACATATTGAGTTTTAGATGCTTATTGGACATACAGTTGAAAGCTTCAAGTAAGTAATTGCATATATGTACCTACACCTCAGGAAAGAAGAACAGAAACATAGATATAAGACTTATCTGCTCAGAATAGGAATTTGGAGACATGGAAATAAAGGAAATCACCTAGGGCGCACATGTGAGTCCCCTGAGGGGACTTACACAAAATAGCAAATGTCAGGCTCCACCTCTAGAGATTTGTATTTAATTGGGCCTGGGAAAGAGTCTTTTTAAAGTTTACAAAATGATTTGAATGCACAGTCAAAATTGAAAGCCATTGGCTTAAAGAGACAGTGACATGTTAAAAGAAAAGAAGGCTCAGAACAGAGTCCAGAGGCTCAACTCCAACATGAGAATTCACACGGAGAGAAAAATACAGCTAAAGCGAGGGATGAGCCGTGGGAAGCAGACATACATTGCAGCTGGGACGATAGGGGATAACAATGGTATAAATGAGAATTTGAACAATAAATTGGGAAATACAGAAGTGGAACTGACTGGGAGTTGGGGGGAAAAGAGGAAATGATACTTCCACTGGGATAAACTCTGTGAACCTTACCACAGGCTTGGGAAATCACAAGAAAGATCTATCCAGATCAATCAGCTGCTAGACACGTGTAGGTCATGAGCTGCTAGCTCCCCAGACAGACTTTGCCCCGTGTCCCGTTGGCCACATCTCCGGTCACACTGGCTTCTCATCCATAATGCAGAATCAGGTGACAGTTAATTTAGGTCATCAGATATTGTCTGGGAACTTGAGATCCATCTACTTTTTCCTATCATCAATTTCAACAAACTGACATCACTGTAAATTTCTTGCAAAGAGCTGCCACTGATCGAGCAGGCAGACACAAAAGAATTCTCCAGATTGATGATTGAAATAACTCAAGAAAAAGATCTCACTCTGAATGCCTGTAGTGGGATGTGCCATGAAAAAAAAAAAAAAGTTTCATTTAGGACACGGGTGATTCTTTGACCCTTCTGTTTACCTATTGTGCTGCGTGGATTTTTTGCTGTGTTTGTATCTTTTTTCTTATATTTGTGTCATAGCTTCCTCCAGAAGGTAAATTTTGCTTAAAATGGCAGTGATGAAAGTTGGCTCATTATGAAGGTAATGCTGTTTAAGGATGGATCCTCGTGAATTAGTCCCAGCTCTGTCACTCACTGGTTCTGTTATCTGGGACACATTACCCAGACGTTCAAAGGCTTAGTCTCTAATGTGGAAAAAGAGTGGTAACAATGGAAATGACCTCATTTATAGGGGTTTCAAGAATTCCTGGTACATGGTTAGGATTCAATATGTCTACATTATTATAACACTACCATTATTTGTATTGTCTCTTTTTTGCCTTGACTACCAGGAAGTTCATAATTAAATGTGTTTTCTGCAACATAGCCTTGAGGTAGCAATAGAAAAAAAATATATATGCATATATGCATATATATATATATATACCTATATATAGGTATGCATATATATATATGCATATATATGGTGTGTACATATATAGGTACATATATATATGCATATATACATATACATATTTAGGTACATATATATACGCATATACATGTGTATATATATACACAGGTACATATATATACACATATATATATACACACACACATATTATACATATTATACACATATATGTATGTATGTATAAGAAATGTCCCTCCCCTTGAGGAACATATGGGAATATGAGATATATTCCTTGTGGAGGAAACTATAAGTTATTTAGTGATTAGTGTAATAGAGAAGTGCCATGCACTATGGAAATCCTTATTTATCTGTTCACTCCATAAATCGTTTTCTGGGCTTCTCATGTGCTAGTGTCCAAAGTACCTGGCACATAGTAGGGATTCAATAGGCAAGACAGACACCCAGTGAATGGATAAATCACTAACCTAACCCGTTCATTTACAATATGACAATCCCACATAGAAGACCGCCTCCGTGTCCTATGTCACATTATATCTGATAAATGAACATTGAAAGTCCAACTTCAGAATGGAAAATTCCCGTCTGTTCCAATTTCTATCAACACGTTGTTTTGTATGCATAACGCACCAGTCTGTCATGCTAAAGTAAAGCAGAAAAGTCAGCTCTAAAGCCCCTTCATCAATACTTTTTGTCTCAGAATGAGAACAACACAGACAGATTAAACGAAAGAGGACAAAAGACCCTCTCATTTTTCATGTGAGCTCATTCTGATCCCGTGAGATAAGGTTCTGTGCTTAAAAGAGGCACTTCTCACTCTCACAAAGCCATGATGCCGCCTTCTTCCCTTCAGTATCTGAGTGCTCCTGTTCTCTTCACCTTCCCAGAGGAGGGAGGCCTTTCCCCGCTCTGTCTGAGGATGCCCCGTATCAGTTGTCAGTGGCAGCGTTGAGAGAGTATCCTCCTTTGAAAAATGTTGTGGTCGTTACTAACAGTGTCACTTCAAGTTAGGGTTATTGTTAGGAGTCAGTGGGGCCCTTGGGATGAACAAAGGGTGGAGAGACGGGGCTTCAAGTGCAGTCTGAGTCTGGAAATGAGACTAATGACCTGCTTGGACCCCTGCCCATAAAACCCCCGGAGGCTGTGCACATGCCTCACATACGTGGACAGATGTGACTGCCTGACCCTGACTCCAGCTCTTTCTTACTCGGCTACGGTTTCCTGTGATCTAGCCTGCCTTTGTTTTGGTAGCATGGCGGGGAAACCACATAATCATTCAATCCTGGAGGATGGCAAGACGGACCGGTCCAGGGGTTGCCTCCCAAGAAACAGTACGGCGAGGAGAGGACGTAGGATGGCACTTCCCAGTGGACACATGTTAGAGCAGTGTTACGGTGGAGAACCATGAGAACAGAGCACTTCTCCCCTAGACATCCCCAAACTTTCAGGAAGCAGTAAATATTAAATTTCAAGTGTAACGAGATTTCTTGTGGGAAATCATGGTTGGAGGTTACCAGTGAGCTGTTTTCGTGTTTTCACCAACTCCAGCTCCCAAGTTACTACGAAAAAAAGCAAGAATTGTCTCTAGAGTTCATTGCCTTCATGCAACGTATTCATCATACAAGAGTAACGTGAGTCCCTGGTATGTGCCTTACAGGTACTTGGCCTACAGAGGTGAACAAAATTACATGTCTGCTCTCTTGGAGCCCCCAGTTCTATTGCTAAAAGAGAAGTCATCAAGAATGCATTTAAAAAGGTGCAGGGGATCAAGCCAGGTGTGTAGGATTTCACACCAGAGTCCAAATTTCATTAGTCACATAAACGCAAGTCCTCTCTGGACAACAGATTCCTTGTCAGTGAAATGGGGTAAGAAGGGATGGAATCAGCAGCCCCAGACATCTGTGAAATGGAAACAAGGAAACCTCATTGCACACGGAGTCGGAAGGCCAGCGTGGCAGGGCAGGGGTGCTCTACCACTGGTCAGGGCAGACCCCAACTGGAAGACCGATGATGCTTTCTTTCCCCTGCAGCTCTATCTACTACCCCAGCCAGAAGAGGACAGATTCTCTCCTGCCCCAGCAACAGCCCAGCCAATGAGAGACTGACAAGACTCAGCCAATGAGAAGCCACGACACTTCATTCTCCGTTTACTGCAATGGACTTTGAGTTTACAACAGCCCTCCCAACTCCTCCTTTCCTCTATAAAAGAGCATTCTCCTTTCTTCTGCAGACTGGCCGTGGTTTGCCATAACTGAAGTGTCCAGAGTTTGCAATTTTCTGTTCGTCCCAAGGAAGCCCATTTGCACTGGTAAAATAACTGACAGTTGTATTTTTTTAAGGTTAACAGATCTTGCAGGGAGATGATAAAGGATAAAATCATGCAGATGTGAGAACAGTTTATATAGTGTAGTATATGTTTCCCAGTTACTGCCGTTGCTGCTGGAGTGGGGGGGGGGTGGTGACTGTCATGCGGCTTATGAGTCTGGGTGTGGATTATCAGTGGCTTCTGTGGGATGCAAGAAAGAGGGGGATGTTAATTATGGTATAAGTGCTTTGGGAACCTGGGATGAGATCAGCCCCACTAGTAATTAGGTAAGTGGTCATCAGCACTGATTGCCATCTTTACCCCCAGCAGAGCCTGCTCCTGGCAGAGGAGGGGAGCCTTCTCTTTAACTGGAACAGCCCTGGAAACCTCTCTTTAACTGGGAGAGGATCCTCACCCACAGAAGTGAGTGCGTAATAATCAGACTAATCAGCCTCTAATTACCGAGCCTTCATAGAGAGGTGCGTACAGCCCTAGGTCCGTGTTGTCCCTAAAACATGTTTAATGCAAACTGGCCTATATTTCCCCTTGGAGAAAGTCTCCTGTTCTCAAATCTTTTATAATCTGTCAGGGTAGATCAGGGCTGGGGGAGAAGCCGAGGGCAGCGGTTATCATATAAATAATTTAAGAACATTTTGAAGCTGAATAGTTTCAGATTTATTTACCAAGGGCACACATTTACTCACAATTAACTCAAATATGCAAATAAAAGGGTTTTTTCCCTTTAATCTGATGTTTTTCAAAAGCCTCAGCCTTCTGAGTAGTATAGAAAAACTCTCTCAGAGTTAATTATTAAAGCATTATTTTAGTAATGGTCTCAGGGAATTCAGCCCCCACCTCCCTCCCCTTCCCCTGGTGGTAGTATGTTCTTGTGGGTCCGGGAGGAAGAAGGCTTCTCCTCTGTGATGCCTTCTCCGGATCCACTGTGCTTTGATGTGCAGTAGCTGGCCTGTTCTCCTGTCCAGACTGGTGGTTCATGGGGTGTTCCTGAGCCTTATGCGGTGACGCTGTAACACCCGGGATGAGAATCCACGACACCAGTTGTTTGCTGGTCCTAAAGCCCTTTAACACCAGAGCCTCTTCACTTTGACCTTGGGCTCTGCAGCCATCAGCCTTCTGGGACCTCCCAACCCCTCCCAGGAGCCTGCAGGAGCCTGATTCACATGCACACATTGGAGTCAGGCCAGGCCTCCAGCAAAGTGCTCTGGCCAGATTCCTGCAGGTATCCTCTCCATGCATGCCATTGCTGTGACACCACACTGGGCATGATGGCCGGACGAAGAGAAAGGCTCTCCTAGATGACATCAAAGTGAGCAGGTGGGGTGAAGGGAAAGGGTGAAGATCCTAGCCACTGGCCTTGTTCTTCCCTGTCTCATTTCTCAATGACTCCATCACTTGGAGTCAGTAAGGTCAGTTACATATATTTTTTTATTTTTTTGCCTTCTATCTTCTTTTCCTTTCTAAAGAAGACTTCTCATAAAAGTTGAAAAATATATTTAATTAGGCCCAATTTGAAAAAAAATATCATTATACTTTCTTAGGGATAAATGAAGTCTTGCAAAAAAACAATAGCACAGAATTATTGGGGATAGTATTTTGGTGGAGTCAAGGCTTGTTATTTTGATGAAAAAGCTTAGGATTTGAATCGGTGGTGGTTCAAAGGTTTTAAATAGCCCCAGAGGAGAGCTTATTGTTGGGGCAGCTACAAGACAAAAAGAACTGAAATCAGAGGGAAGGCTGCATTGACTTTGATATATTTATTATATTCCAAGGAAGGGATATAGTGAAGTGGGGTATTGGATGGATCCACATATAACCAGACCCTGACCCCTCAAAGCTGAGTGACTTTGAGCAAGTTCCTAACCTCTCTGAGCTCCATTCTAACTTTGCAGTAATACCTATCCCTTAGGATTGTTGTAGAATTGCAAGTACTTAGCCTAGGTCCTGGCCCAGAGAATGTATTCTCTCCTTTTTCTTTTCCTAATAATGCACGAAAAGCACTGTATAGGGGTGGATAAAGGGATGACTGTGAGTAGCCCCTAATAACAGCTATTCACTTGCCTCCTTTTGTAACATTTACAAAACGAACACTGCCTTTCTTATAAGTACCTGTTCTGGCATAGAAATTAGGGGCTTAAGGAGGCTGGCAATTTCCATCCAAGACTGCCGTCAACTTCCCCGAGCCTACCAAGTGCACTTCTGAAAATTATTCCCAGTGAACAACTTCTCCGTGTTCAAGTTCCTAATTGTGGGCTTATCCTGGAAAGCAAGTCAAGGGCATTTATTAATGATATTTCAACTGCACAAGCACCCCGATGGCAAGTGCCGAATCAATTAGAAAGTTACGTTGGAAATGCCTCACCTGGGGAGGCCACGGTGGCTTTTGGGAAAGCACATGTGGCTTAGATGAACTCCATCCCGACCCTGCCAGGGCACTGACTTCTGGACCTTCACCTCTTGGTTTGTACACCATGGATATGTTCCCCATACCATCTATTTTCCGCTGTTGCAAAATTTATTATTAGAAAATTATGCAACCTAATCGGTGAAGTTCGCAAATTTCTAAGTAGATACTGGAGGTAATTCACACACACCTAATGCATTATATATGGAAAGTCCTCCTAATAGTAAAGATATTGCCTAACATTTACTAGATATTTCTTGTCACCCCTAATAATATCTGCAGTCTTAAAAACAATCACCCTGGTCCCTTGTAAAAAGGAAAAGTGATGAGGAAGTAGGATGAGAAGTAGGACAGCTGGTGAGGAACCACAGTTCATTGGTGTCTTTCACAGGGGTTGGGGATTGGACTTATGCCGTCGTTTACACTCAGCACTTAAGGGGCCCGGAGCAGCAAGGAGCCACTGGGGTTGTTAAGTGAGGTAGTAGCATGTTAGACCGAACATTGGTATGATAGACTAGAGGGAATAGTGGAACAATTCCTGGGTGGAATCCTTAGTTGCACCCCTACAACCTGACCAGGTTGATCCTCAGAGAAGGTCTTCAGCAATTGCACCAGCAAACTAATGCCTAGGATAGGGAGGCACCACGAATATGGAGGAGGACCACCCAAACCCATCTGAGGAGTCAAGTTGGGTTTCCAGATGTGGTGATGAAAGCAGAATTTGAAAACCTGGACAGGACTCATTTAGGCAAAGAAATGTAGGGGTTCACTTCTGGGAACACACCAAGGCAAGTCACAAAATCATATGGTAGCTTCAAGGAGCCGGGAGGAGGCTCTCAGTGCAGAAGTCCCCAGTCAAACAGCAGCGGCGACATGAGTGGGGAAGCAGGCACAGACCAGGCCATAGGAGGCTTTATACAGAACTAGGCCTGGGGTGCCTGGGTGACTCAGTCGGTTGAACGTCTGACTGCGGCTCACGTCATGATCTCAAGGTTCATGAGTTCGAGCCCCGTGTCAGGCTCTGTGCGGATGGCTCAGAGCCTGGAGTCTGCTTCAGATTTCGTGTCTCCTTCTCTCTCTGCCCCTCCCTGGCTCATTCTCTCTCTCTCTATCTCTCTCTCTCTCAAAAATAAAAGAATCAGGCCTAAAGATTTGTCCTGAAAGGTGTGTCCAGTTGGACCCCCCACATCATGCTCAACCTCTCTGGCTTCGTTCTAATTCTGCGAGGCAGGAAGTCTATCAGCAACTATTTCAAGCCCTGTGCAATTCTGCTTTCTGTCCCTCCTGCCTGTGCTGTCACAGACCCAGTAGGAAACCTGATTTGTTACATTCACGGCATTTTTTTTCTTAAGGCAATACTGACTGCTCAAGAAAAGTAATGACTAAAAAGCACCTTCTCCCCAAACTCTCTTGTCAATAGAAGAGGGGAAAAAATAGAAAGAAAAAATACCTGCTTGGCATAGGTATTATAAATGGAGCCATTGGATCCCCTCTGGGTTTTTATGATTAATGCACACACAAGGCAGGTATTTTGGTGAGAAACTGCTTCTATTTTCATGCAAGAAAGACAGACTGGTCCATCAGCCTCCTGCCTCTTCATTCTCATAACGTCTTGCCTCATTTTGCCCAGCTTTCCTCTTTGCTGTAAGACGAACTCTTTCCATGTGTCCGTGGCATGCATTGGGCCCAAGTTACGCCTCAGTTCAGGGCATAACCCTACAGAGCAGTTTTCCTATAACATCCAGAATGAACTGAAGGTCAGCGAAGAAAACAAAACTCTGCTATACCATTCTCCGAACTCCTGGTGACTGTATAAGCTGATAACCCCTGCAGCAAAGATTACTTTTTCCCCCCACCTCCCACCCCTGATTTCTAAACCTGTCTTTCCCAAGTCCCTCATTTGGAAATCCCGAGGAACAGAGTCTCGATATGGCTATTCCTCCTGGAATGGCTAGGATTCTGTGAGTTTGAATCCACAACTAATGATTTATTTCCTGGGCAAGACACATTACACCAATGTTATTGGGAGATCTATGATAGATCGAGGCATAAGCATACTTTCCTTTAGAAGGTAAGATGCTTTCTCTTGGTCACTTTGTTCAGTCTGAAGACAAAAACTGGAGAGAAGGAGGGAAGGCAGTCTGCACAGCACTTCCTTTCAGCGTCTTGCACCCCTTTGCTTTATGGCAAGATGGGGGTGCATGCAGGGCAGGCCTGAGCAGCACTCTGTTTCTTGGAAAAGTAAAGCAAGTGGTCAGGGTGGCATCAGAGATTTCTAAAGAGCCAGAGTTCTAGAAAGATATTTTATCTTGGGGTAACTGAGAGTTTTTCATGTGCTCAGTAGGGTATTGCTGTGACTTAGGACATAATTGTTAGAAGCCGAACCACCCTTTCCAACTGTTGGACTCTTGGCTCAGACCAAGACACCGAGTTTTCCCTCCCCACTTTCTTAGTACCCTGGGGCCCCTGACTTGACAGGTGATCCTCCATCTGTATCCTTGATAACTTTCTATACGGATCGTCACAGCTCCAAATTACGCTTAAGGCCTTTGGCAATTCTCCATTAACATTAGGTTATTCACCTATGTGAATGTGCACATATTGTCTTAATCTGTTCAGGCTGCTATCATAAAACCCAGAGACCAAGTAGCTGATAGCCTACTTTACTTATGTGCTGTTGTTGTTGTTTTAAGTAAGCCCGATGGCCAATGTGGGGCCCAACCCTAATATCAAGAGTCACATGCTGTGCCCACTGAGCCAACCAGGTGCCCCTGAGACCAAGTAGCTGGTAAACAACAGAATTGCTTTTCTCAAGTTCTGGAAGCTAGAAAGCCAAGATCAGGGTGCCAGCAGATTCAGTATCAGGTGAAAGCCCGCTTTCTGGTTCATAGATAGCACCTTCTCACTGTGTCCTTACATGGTGGAATGTATGAGGGAACTCTCTGTGGTCTCTTCTTTAAGGGAGAGCTCCACCCTCGTGTCCTAATTTCCTCCCAAAAGTCCTACCTCCAAGGCATTAGGTTTCAACACATGGATGTTGGGGGTACACATTCAGTCCAAAGCATATAGCACGTATGGGTGCATTCACATTGGATCAACAGAGATGGTTAACACATACTGACGCATATATTTGTGTCTACATGCAGATAGGTGGATAGATAGATAGATCTACGTACATAGAAAGGAAAAGAGGTGATGCATGGGGACAAGGAGAACAGATGATGATATTCTTAGAAAGTCAACATTTATGAAAATAGAAGGAGGTGGATTTAAGAAATATGTGGAAACAACATACTCGAATTTGTTGACTGACTAAATGTGGGAAATGAAAGGGGAAAGTTTTTACCACCAACTAGAGTATGAGAAGAGCTACATGTTTGGGGATATGTAGAACATAAATCCATCTCTGATATTCTGAATTCTAAGTCCTTCTTGGGAAGAAAATGTTTGGACTGAGATGTGCAGAAGGCTGTTAAATATGTGCTTCTGAATTTTAGGAATGGGGAAGGAACTAGAAATAGTGATTTTAGCATTAACATAACTGAACATAACTAAATAGTTGAAAGTAGGGTAACAAATGGTTAAAGCTTTTCAATGAACATGATGGTCCATGTGTGCATCTCTGGGAAAGGTAGGAGGAAGCAGCCAGTGAAAGGAGAGGAACAGGGGAAGCAAATTAGGTGAGAGAAGCATACAACGCTGTGAGAAGGAAGAGAGCACTATTGAACTGGGAAAGATCTACAATGAAAGGCATTATCAATAGCCAGGACTGATCCTATGTTCATTTAAAATATTGATATTTTGTTCCTCATGCATTTTTCCATTAATTTTGATTTTTTAAGAAACATTGCATTAAAACCTATCTATCTTGACTACTATCTATCTTGACTACTGACTCATTTGGTGTGCCCCCTTAAACTTTGCACCTGAGGAGAGGCCCTCCCTCACCTCACTGACCTTCCAACCATGCCAGTAAGCTCTGGGTCATCTGTGACTCTAGTGAGAGCATTTTCAGAAGGGAGAAGGGACAAATGCCATATTTCAGAAGCTTAGATGTGAACGAAAGGGAGTGAGGAAATGAAATCATGTAGTATAGCTTATGTTTTTGAGAGGTCTTAAGGTTTAAAGGAAAAGGTGGGGCAACTGATGCTAGAAAGATCTGCGCGATTCACAGAGAATCAAATGAGGAGTCACTTTCACAACACAGTGCATCTTCTGAGGCCCCCCACAAGAAAGTGGTAAAGCTTTTCTCACATGTCTATGCCTGCTATTGGGCTAAATCAAGGACCTGTCTTTCCTTTCTCGTATGAGAACAGAACAGCCTCTAGAAAAAAGTCATAGCAGTGGTCCCACAAATTGAGGATGCTTGTATCCTTACTGAGACATGTGGCCTCTTCTGAGTGGCAGAGTCACTCTTCTCCAAAGCAATGCCAATGGAGCACAGAATCCTTCCACTGTCCAAAGTCTCAGCATTCATTTCTCAGATGGCTTTTGAGGCAGTCAGCCGGCCAATGCACTGCCATGTTTTCATGACTGGGCATGTGCTGACAATGTCTGTATCTGTATGCCCAACCAGAACTCTCTCCTGAAACTTAATTCTGTGTCCCTAAACACATCACACACACCCACCAAGCCCTCAAGCTCAACATGGCCATGCTGAAAAGTATCACCTGTGTTCCTGCAGTAGTGACAACACATGTGATCCCATGTCAGTGCATGAAGAAATAGCAAATTGTACCCCAAGTCCACTTTTCTCTCTTCCTGAGCACCCAGCTCTACTACCATTGCCACCCTCCCTGGCAGTTTGGTGACGTAGAAAGTTTCTGGCTAGTAATGTGCACTGATATACTCTGCTTCCATACCTGGCTTATTAAAAAACAACAAAAACTACACCTTCTCTTTTCTACCAACTGTTGGTCAAAGGGAGACCATTCACAGAGGATCCAGAGGCCTTTGGGGACAATGGAGCCACAGGATGAAAGAACCTGCGCTCAGAATCACCACGTGGAAAACAGACCCAAGTCCTTCATGTAGCAAGGAGAAAAGATGCTGTGTGTACTCTATTGATTCACTAGATTTAGGAACTGAGTGTTCAATTGAAAAAATGAACGTTAATCTCAGATTCTGTTTTGATTAACCCTCTACATTTAATTAATTCATTTAACTCTGTAACAACCCTTCGATTTCTTTTTCCACTTCGGTGATCTGTTTATTTTACTACCATATCTCCTCTAGATTATTGTAATAGTCTCTTAACTGACATCATTGCCTAAAGCAGCACTGTCCAACAGGAATGTAACTCAAGCCACGTACATGATTTTACATTTTCTACTACTACCTTTTTTTCAAGAAGTAAAAAGTAACACATAACATTAATTTAAATAGTATATTTATTTGAACCAATATGTTCAAAATATTATTTTACTTTGTAGTCAATATAAAGACATTAACGAGACAATTTACGTTTTTTACTAAGTCTTTGAAATCTGGTGTATGTTTTACACATAGAGCACATCAATTCAGACTACACACGGTTCAAGTACTCAGTGGCCACACCCATACAAGTGGACTAGCCCTGGCGGATAATATAGGTCTCCCGTCGTATTCCCTTCTGAATAACTATTTACATTATAGTCAGAAGATAGAATTTAATAATTACACTCCCTGCCTCTACTATTGAAAAGACTTTACCAACTGGGCTTCCATCAGCTCTGCCCAAAACCATCCCAAGTAGATGTTATAAAACACCAATGCGCTTTCTAAGCAAATGCACATCCAAGAGTGGCTTCTCATCTGTTCTCTCTCCTTTCATGCTTCCTAGAAGGGCTGTCATAAATGGGTGCGATCCAGAAAATTTTGTATTTCCAGCTTTCTCATTCATTCCTTTCTCTTTGTGGTCAATTCCCAGAGAATTTCTAATCCTTCTCATGTGAAAATCTCCTTTGTCTCCTGTCTATCGCATATATCAGTCCCCATCTTAAAACACATATGTATTCCCACATACCCTTCACAGGGCATTATGTAGTGCATTTTTGTTTGTTTGTTCAAGAAATAGAACACTTACTTAACCTGGATTGAATGGTGCATTTTTATTTCACACATCAGGGATTTCTGAAATTTCAGGACCCTGTAAATTCAGCAGCTCAGGGACAATGCCGTCACTTCTTTGAGCTGTCTTTTTCTTTCCCCTCATTGTCAAAAGATGGTTGCCACAGATCCAAGCATCACGTTCTCAGACAGCAGCATCTAAGCATGGGAAGAGATAACTTGGATAGTTTCCATGAAATTCTTTTTTAGGAGGTAAACACTTCCCACAACCCTCCTCAGGTCTCTGCCAGGATTGCACCACATGCCCGTGAGGTAGCTGCAAGGGAGGCTAGGAATGCAAGCATATCGCCTTTCAATCCTTTTATGATGAGAGCTGAGAACTACAAGTGTGGAAGAAAGGAGGAAACTGTAGGGTAGTCAGCCACCAAGACCATCCACCATATTCCTGGGTTTGTCTGGTCACTCAAGGCTCTCTCAGACACTACCACTTCTGAGCTCACCATGAAACCACATTTCCCAAAGGGGACCTGTGCCACTCATCTTTGCTTTGGTCATGCCCTGTGCCTACCATCACCACACCCCTTATGACATTGTTCTGAAATTGCCTGTTTGTGTGTCTGTATCTCCTGATAAAGGGTGAACTCCTGGAAGGCAATGAAATTGTCTGGCTCATTATTACATGATCACTGCTTGGAACGCTGCTTGGAATTTAATAGACATTAAAAAATAGATAGTATTTAATTGAATATTTTTTATGATACATCTCACTTCTAATTTGACAGTATTTGGATTGCATACTGAGGGATAATTTGTCTATAGGTTTTGATTCTTCCGACCTAGCTTTTAAACAAAAATAATATGAAACTGAAGGAATAATTTGTTCCAGGTCCCTGCATTTAATCATTTCATTAGTCTCACTAAAGAGATAAATTAACAGAGGTCTCAGAGAGAGACTGGCTCTAGCAGTTTGGGCTCACTGCAGGAAACAAAACACTCTACGTATTTTAAGCTGAACGTGAATTAATGCAAGAAATTAAGTGCTTATGGAATCTTGGAAGGACTAGAGGAGCAAGAGTCAGGGACGTGGAACAACAGGTTGAACACAGTCCAGCACAGGGACTGGGGGATAAGAGAGTGCTGATACAGCTGCCACGGCCATTATACAACTGCTCTGGGCAGCCACATTGCCATAATGTGGCTGGCCAGCGGCCAGCAGTAGGAAGGTCGCCTCTTCAGTCTTCTCTTCTAAATCACTTAAGTGCATACGATTGGCAGGACCAAATTTGCACGCAGAAGGCTTGTTACTATTGAGCCAAGGTGTGTTGATTTCTGCTTTCCAGCTTCTGTTATACAGAGAATGGCCAAGAAAAACGAGAGTGGATGCTGAGTGTCAATTGACCATATCCAATGTACTTACCTAGAGTTATACAACTAGTAATTGCTAGAGAAGGGACTTATCTGCTGACCTCCAGACATAATGTAATATTGACAACATCCACTGAGCTTGCTCTCTGGTATCTCTCAATATCATTACACAGTGGAAAGATCTTTTAGGGTAGAAAAGCCAGCCTCGGGTTTCCAGATAGAGATATTCTTGGCTTTCCTTTCTCCAGTTAGTGGCTTTGCTACTCAGATGAGAGATCACAACACACATGTATGTAGTTGGAAACTTAAAGTTTGATGTTACAGTCTATTTATGCCTACTAGGCAAGGTGGAGAAATAGATATAAAAAACCCAATTGACATTATTGGATTTAAAGAGGTGTTTATGTTAATTTGGCATTCTAGAAATTAAAGCATAAGGAGGAAAATGGAAAACTAGGTCTTCTAAACAAGGCTCACTCAGTGAAAACCTGGGGCGATATGGTCACTTTGCTTAGATCATCTTCTTAGATCCCCATTTGCAGAAGACACAAAGACTAGAGGAAGCTTTTGCAGTGAGTGTACCTAGTTCTGAAGTCCAGTCACCATGGGCTGTGGGCACTGGGAAGGAGGGCATGTTTCAGGTACCTGATTTGTCAAGGGTCCAAACTGACATAAAAATTGAGACCCCAGAGGTGATATCTCAGAGTGTTCTGGCATTCTGTTCATTGCCTACAGTTGTAACGTCAGAGTCCTTCTGACTCTGCCTTTGAAATGCTGCTCATGTCTCTACATATGACATACCCAAGCTTGTACCTAGCTTGTTCAATTGTCCACTCATTCAGCTACTAATTAAAAATCAGATAATTGAGCACAGAAAAAAAAATATCTCTTTTATTTTATTTGAGTAATCTCTACACCCAACATAGGGCTCAGATTCATGACCCCGAGATCAAAAATCACATGCTTTTCTGACTGAGCCAGCCAGGTGCCCCAAAGAGATCGCTTTAATAGACAGTCCATTCTCTGTATCAGGCAGTTCATTCTTCCATCAGTTCTAGAGATTATTTCTTAGAGCAGAGGCCCAAGATTTTAATATTTTGTCTACTTATAATGACCCACAAACTATTTGCTAAAAAGCAAATAAAGCTCCATCCCTGAAGAAATTCACAGCTCGATGAGGAGATAGCAGATGATTAAACAGAAGAACATGAATGAACAGACCTATCCTCTACTTAGCAGCCACGTGGCCTAAGTAAGTTACTTAAATGTTGTCTGCCTCAGTTTCCCAATCTGTAACATGAGGATACTAATAATAACAACAACTACAGTTTTAGGCTGGTAGGGTAATTAGGTAATTTAATGCATGTACAGTTGCTTGGAACCATGGCAATCACAGGGAAATTGGCCAATGTATGTTGGCTATCAATGACCAAAACATTGTACCTCTGCTTGAAGGGTATAAAACCACACTAGAAGTAGTCTATCAGTCACTTTGAATTCCCCTAATATTTTCCCCTTTAACTGGAAAGTAAGTGACTTATTTTTTATTAATTTCAGTTTATTTTTCATTCATAAATTCAGTTCATTCGTTTCATTGTTTCAGTTCAACAAAAATTTGTTGGGTGCACCCATCTGTGTATCTGGCACAGATGAAACATGTTTGTATTTGTTATTTTAAATGTCCACACAGGGGCACCTGCGTGGCTCAGTCGGTTAAGCACATGATTTCAGCTCAGGTCATGATCTCGTGGTTCTTGAGTTCAAGTCCTGCATCAGGCTCTGTGCTGACAACTCGGAGCCTGGAGCCTGCTTCAGATTCTGTGTCTCCCTCTCTCTCTGCCCCTCCCCTGCTTGTATGCTGTCTCTGTCTCCCTCGAAATAAATAAAAACATTAAAAAAAATTAAGTGTTGTTCACAGAACTGTATTATTATTAGATGAGTAAAATTATCTCTCATTCCAAACTTAGAAGACTAAGCTTTAAATTGTCTAAACTAGACAGCAAGTAGTATAATTTAGTGATTACAATTATATTCTCTGAAAATAGGAGGCAAACATTACAATCTTGTATTATTTTAGGCAAGATCTTAACTCTCCTGTGCTTCTTTAGTTACCAAACCCCCCAAATCTCACTAAAAATGGCTCACAAGTCCTAGAATTGCTACAAGCATAAAACAAGTAGATTTACACCATATCTTAGAGGACTTATTGGCACTTAGGAAGTGGTCTAGAGTCAGTTGCTGTTATCACGTAACTTGCCAGAGTCCTCAGTGTTCAAATGTGACGGGGCTGGAATTCGAGCCCAGACTGATCTCCTTCCTGAGCTCATATTCTTTTGACAACATTACATATGCACTTCTTCAACAGGGTTTTGTTGTTTGACAGGGAGGGTAATTAGCAACACACCCAGGCCAAATGTGCAGTCAGATGCGTGGCTTAGATAAGCCATACTGTTCCAGATTTGAGAAATTAGAAAGTTGGAGGGGCCTGGGGAAGCCAAGATCCTCTTATTAGAGCCTATCGTTTGCTAGACTGTCTGCTAAATTCAGTCACAGTGAATGTCAGTTTAAAAATCAATGTTAAATTAGTGACTGTAAAACATGCTTAGTAAATATCTATCAAGTAAGTAAGTAAATCAGGATTGAAGATATTCTCTTAACTGTGTTATTTTGTTATATCCAAAAATTCCCTTTCCTTAATAAGTCCATTGTCAATTCAGAGTTTCAGTTTTTCCTTGAGTCAAATTTCTAACTTTTTAAAAAAAAATTTAATGCTTATTTATTTTTGAGAAAGAGAGACAGAGTGCAAGCGGGAGAGGGGCAGAGAGAGAGGGAACACAGAACCTGAAGCAGGCTCCAGGCTCTGAGCTGTCAGCACAGAGCCCAATGTGGGGCTCGAGCCCATGAACTGTGAGATCATGACCTGAGCCAAAGTCAGACGCTTATCCAACTGAGCCACCCAGGCACCCCTCAGATTTCTAACATTTAAAAAAATGTTTGCTTCATATAGATTATCAAATACATTATCATGATGTTTTCATGGAATTCTTTTATTGACTTAAATTTCAACGCTATGAATGTCTCATTTTGTTTATTCCTACTTTGATTTATCAGGTTTTATTGAAGTATATGTTTATATACATACATGTATATATGAACCATTTATTTGGATCATATATATATATATGGAAAAAGTTCAAATATAGAGCTCAAAGCATTATCACAAAGTGAACATGCTTGGTGATTAGAATGCAGCTGAGAAATAAATCATTACCGACACCTAAGAAATTGTCTCATGCTTCTCCCAACCACTAACCTTTCTGTCCTACTCAGGATAGCCATTATCTTGAATTTTAACCACAAACGTACTGTTGCCATCTTTTTTCACCTTTACATAAATGGAATCACACATCACTTAGTATTCCCATTCTTTTCTATTACTATTATTTTAGTTATTTTGTGAGTGTTTTGTGGAAATCTTTATGGTTTTACTTTACATTTCTTTGAACATGCGGTATTTATTGGACATCTGTAAATCCTCTCTTGACAATGTAGGTTTGTGTCTTTACCCACTTCCCATTTTTAATTGGGGTATAGGTCTTATTTCTTACGGATTTGTTGGCGTTCTTTATGTGCATTCCAGTTATGCGACTTCTTTATTATAGGTATTCGTAAATATCTTCTCCCACTGCGTGGGCTTACTTTTCACACCCTTAATAAAACACTCAGATGAATAAAAGTTCTTCGTTTTAGTAGAGACTACTTTATTAATATTTTTCCTCATGTTTAAGAATTTTGTTCCCTACTTAAGAAATCTTTCATGATAATATTGTCTAAGTTGCATGCTACTTTGTCTTTTACATTTAGATTTACATTTTGCGTTTAGATTTAGAATCAGGTTAAAATTTGTTATGAGGTTGGGTCCATTGTGATATTTTTCAGTGTCTGCACCCAGTTGTCTCCACAATATGTATTGAAAACCCGTCCCTTTCCACTGCTCTATAATGCCACCTTTGTCACAAGCCACCTGTACTCGGTGAGTGGGGAAAATTTTCAATTCTCTCATGTGTTACTTTTTTCTAGGCATCTGTGCTGATACCACACTGTTCTAATTACCGTAACTTTCTCAAGAGTCTTCATATTGGGAAGGATAAAACATCATATTGTGTCATTCTTCAATCTTGTAGAGATAGGTTATTATTGGCCTTTGCATTTCCACGTGTATTTTAAAATTTTGGGCAAAGCCATCTGTACCTGGAGTTTTCTCTGTGTCAAGATTTTACATTATAGATTCATTTCTTTAAAGGTATAGGACTATTTAGAAACATTCTTTTTTTCAGTGTCAGTATGTTTTTCTAGAAATGTGCCTATTTTCCCTATTTACTCACATTTACTTACATAAAGTTGCTAATTATATTCTGAGATATTTTATTGATATCTAGGTGATCTGTAGTAATTTTTTTGTTTCTAGTATTTATCTCTCCAATCTCATTCTCTCTCTCTCTCTCTCTCTCTCTCTCTCTCTCTCTCTCTCTCTCTTAAAATAGTGACATTAAATAGTTTTCCCCTGGGACTGGAAAAAAGACAAAGATTTCTACTTTGACCACTTCTATTTAAAACTGAATTAGAAGTTATAGGTATTTCAGTAGGCAAGCAAAGTAAATAAAAGGTGAATATTTAAAAAAAGGAGGTAAAATAGATTTTATGGTCACAACACATTATGGCATATGTAGAAAATCATATGGAAACTATAAAGAGGCTCATAGAAGTAAAATGTAAATTTCACAAGGTCGTGGCAGGTAAGTTCAGTGTACAGAAAGGAATTATACTTCTATACATAAATAGCAAGCATAAAGTTAAATTTTAAAATATTGCCAGTTCCAATTGCATCTAAAAAAAAAGTAATAGGAACAAATTAAAAAAAATTGTATGTGTAGGACCTGTATACTGAACAACTATCAAATGCTACTGAGAGAAAAAAATGAAATATTAAATGAAGATGCATACAATGCTTATGAATTGGAAGAACCAAAAGTTTAACATGCCTATTTTCTCTCCTTAAGCTTTAGATTCAATTCAATCCCAATCAAAATGCCAGCAGTCTTTCTTGTGGAAAAGACCGTGTTATTGGACATGTATATGATGATTCCAAATGTCTGGAGTAGCCAAAGCAATTTGAATAAGGTTAACTAAGTTGGATCACTTACACTATTTGATTTTCAGACCTATTGACAAAGTTTATGAGCTGTGTGTGTGTGTGTGTGTGTGTGTGTGTGTGTGTGTAAGTATATACATATATGTGTGAAAGTTTCTAAATTGTGTGCATATTTATTTCATAGTAAAAAGTAAGTTACAACAACCTAAAACCAAACAGACTAAAAATACTGGTGGCTGAACCATTGTAAAAGGACATCACATGCCTACAGTGGATTCAATCCTAATCAGAGCGCTGAGATATTCCTTAATGCCCCCATGGCCATGAAAGATGCCCACATCCTCAGATTCTCTCCAGGGGCTGACAAGTGCCCAGGACTCTGGCTTCTGTTATTGTCTAGGTTTGGATGGGAGGCATCGGGGTCCACACTTGAAAGAAGCTGGGTGCTGAGTCCCGGCCCTTGTCCTCTTTCTAACATCTCTTCTTCCCCCTTGAAGGGAGAGGTTTCCTTTCTTCTTCCAGTCCTTGCTCTCTCTTCCTAGCCCTCCTCTCCAACCTTCTGTAACCATTGGGATCAATATGATTTGATCGGCACTCAAGAATCAGTATCTATCTCTCTGTTTCTCTGCAGCTTTGTTTCTGCTCCAAGGTGCTCGAAGGGTGCCCCCGGGGTACCTGTGGAAGGGCAGCAGTAGCAGAAAGAAATGGAAAGGCTGACAAAACAAACACAATCATCATTGCAGTTATAAATCTGTCTCCAAACAACAACAAAACCTGGGGAAACAATGATTGTATGGGTACTAAACCTTGCAGACACTGTCTAACTTTGTAATTCTATGGTCTTGTGAATCACATAGGTGGCATTTCAGCTACATCTGGAAAGATATTATTGACTGTGTACAGTAAAAGGTAGGAAAAAGTCATAAAATGCCACCTAGCTAAATAATTAAAAGAGGAATAAGAAAACCTGATATAATACCTGAAATTTTCATAGATAAAATATTGACACTGTTCATTTGTTTCCATCTTTGTTTATACTTCAGCTCAGGGAAAGAGAAAAATCCAACTTGCTTCAAAAATGTAAATAAAAAAATATGTTGTTCAGGATGAAAGCGGCCATGGTGTTTTTGAAAAAGAAAACCAATAATGTGTTATTTCTCCCTTTTATATTGGCTCCCTCCCCCTTGTCCCACAGAAATGACATTTTATAATTCATCTACTTTATGGAAATTTTGAGACTTGTTAAAGCTCTGGATTTACCTTGAGTTTCTTTTATTCAATTTCCAATGATGGAGGTGACAGAAGATTGAAGATATTTTAAATCTAATATTTTAATGACACATAGGAAATTGGGGCTTCCAGTTTGAGCACAGAATTAGAATCAGCTTTACCAGTATACAGTTTCAATCCCGCTTAAGACAAACAAACAAACAAACCCACTAAAGTGTTATTGAATGCTTTCTCTTTTTTTTAAAGTTTATTCATTTTTGAAGGAAAGAGAGACAGAGTGTGAGTGGGGGCAGGGCAGAGAGAGATGGGGACACAGAATCCAAAGCAGGCTCCAGGCTCTGAGCTGTCAGCACAGATCCTGACATGGGGCTTGAACCCACAAACCACGAGATCATGACGTGAGCTGAAGTCAGTCACTTAACCGACTGAGACACCCAGGCACCCCTTGAATACTTTCTAAGGCTAAAATTTGTGCTGGCTTTTTTCCTTACTTCATCTTAACTAATCCTCCCAAGACTTCTGGGAGGTAGACCTTTTTATTCCTATTTTCAGATCCAAATATTTAGAGTGATTTCTTTATAGCATAGGTAAAAAAATACAGGTAAGAGTAAACACAGAAAATCTTAAGAATAATCTATGTAAAGTTTTATTCAAAATATCTTCATTATAAAATTAAATATATATGATGATTTGGTTATTATGTGGCAATATTTAAAAGTTACTTGGAAAGCCCACCCTCCCATTAGATTCCTACTACTTATTCCTGACGTCTTATGACCTTTTTCCAAATAAAGGTGTTTTCTGGTGAAGAAGAAGGAACAGTAAATATTTTATAAGCTTAAAGTAGTTAATTAGAGTCATTCGTTCAAAAAATGTCAACTGACCTTCCAAATCATATTCAAGGCATTCCTCTGGAGGATCATGTTTTAAGAGGAATTAGCTCCCATCTGATCGCAATGAAATAGCCAACAAGATCCTTTTAAGTCAGTAAGTGTGTAGTCAGGGTTCTCTCGAGATTTATTACAAGCAATTGACCCATGGGATTATGAAGATTGAGAAGTCCCTTGATCTGCCATTTGTGACCTGGAGGCCCAAGAAACACCTTAGGGGTGTAGTTCCACTCTGAGTCCAAAGGCCTAAGAACCAGGGACCCCAGTGCTATAAGTCCCTGTCTGAGGGCGAGAGAAGACAAATGTCTCAGCTCAAGAAGTCAAGAAGAAAGCAAATTCTCCCTTCCTCCATCTTACTGTTCTACTCAGTGCCTTCTAAACAGGTTGTAAGGTACCCACCTAGATTGAGGAGGATAATCTACTTTACTCAGTCTACCAAACCAAATGCCAGTCTCACCCAGAAACACCCTCACAGATACCTGCAGAATAATGTTTAACCCAAATATCTGGGCATCATGTGGCCCAGTCAAGTTGACCCATAAATTTAAACATCACATCAGGTTATATTTTTCTTCTGTTCAAAACACTGTAATGGATTCCATTCCCTCAGGAATAGGAGACTGGGCCCCAACCAAGGGCTACGCCGTGGGGCCAGCAGATGTGCCTCTGGACATCCCAAGGCCCCCTCCCTCTCACCTCAATGTGCCCTGAGTTCACTTGGCTCACACAGTCCCATCCCCCACTTCAAGGGCTCTCCACCTGCATTTCTTGATCCTTCAGGTACCTCAGGGTTGCTTCCTCACCTTCAAGCTCTGACCAGAGTGTCACATTCTCAGTGAGGCTGCCCTTGACAATCCAACTGAAAATTTCTACCTCCCTCAACCCTCCATCTTTTCCTTACCCACTTTATTTTCTCTTTAGCGTTTATCATTTTATACTTTTTTATTCTGCTTGAGTGTTTGCCCAGAATAGAATATAAGCTCCAAAGTGACAAGATAGGCATCGTCCCTGCCCACAGCGATGCTACATTCTTTTAAGGAAGATACACAATTAAGCTGATAATGACAATGTTCTAATTGCTATGACAGAATAAGTATGTGGTGTTAGGGGGCACCCAAAATAAGGGCTGCTAGTTCAGACTTGTTTAGAGAGGTAATGAAGTGTGTTAGAGTATTTACCATTCTTCACTGTCTTTTAGGTGTGATAATCTATTCGTGCTAAAGGCACAATCAAGTTTGAGGCACCCAGGATCTGAGTTTAGAAGATCCAGGATTTTGCATTAATCAATCACTCACAACCGGTGTGAAACCAACTTGTTTAAAGCCACAGGCATCCAGTCAGATATGGAAACAGTAGATGCTTTGGGACATGTTGTGTTGTGAGTATCAAGAGTGATCAGTGATGGATTGTTTGTAAGATAATGTAAAGAATCACATGTCATGCAATTGATAGTCATTGTTACTGGATTCAAGGGACTTTCTCAAACATTTGTGCTCATCCTCAAGTCCTGAGGTGACATTGGAAAGACAATCAAATACAGATTGCATTAAAATATTCTAAAACTCTCAAGTAGCCAATAGACTTCACAGGAGAAACCAGACTAGAAGGTTCACCTCAAAGAAGCACATTGTGACCCTTTCAGAGGTTTGTTGCACACTCCCTTCTTCAAAATGCAGACTGGTGGTGAGACTTTTGATGTTTCTCTTCTTTGGGACCTCATCTCTTCCGGCACCTGCCATCTTTATTTTAGATAGTCCAATGACCCCCTTGACTTTCTAGAATTCACACAGGCATTTCATTGCAGAAAATCATAGATAACCAATACATGTAAACCAGGAGTACAGAAGTTTCTACTGGAGATTCATAAAGAAATGTAGAGAGAGGGTCTGTAAATTTATTCTAAAACAGATGGCTAGGAAATTGAAGAATTTGTTGGGGAGCGTTTATGCTGATACCTGGCCTGTAGGCTATTCTGCGTTATGATAACACAAAATCCTTTGTTGGCAATAAGTGGGAGAAGAAGGTTAATGCCGAGCAAATACTAAAATATTTTAGCACTAAGCTTCTTTGACCTCAATATGTGTTAATTATTAGAGCAGGCCTTGGGGGGAAATTAGCGTATGACTGGGGCTCATCAACATGGCGATTCCTTAGCTACTGATCTGCTGAGCAGGACTCTTTCCTGCCATTATTTTCCCATATATTCAACCTCTTCTCAACTCTGAATGATGTCTGGTATGGGATGTTTTTCCTAAAATGTGGTGATTAACTCCTGATAATTATGAAAAAGCTTCAATTATTAAAATGCTGTTAAAACATGCAAATGGGATCACATGCTGGGCAGAGAAAAAGATTAATTACCTCAATTACAGGTTATGAGAGAGTTTAGTAAGGCATTTCTCAGACGAGAATAAGTAGAGAGCCCACCAAATTACAAGAGCCCATCTCTCTATCCCTACGAAGTCTTCTTATCTCCTGTAGGTCACCAGAGCTCATGTACACATGTTTCCAGGACGTGTAATGGGACACCTGTGTCATTGCTGTAATACCGGATGCCCCTGCCAGTCTCTTAACACAAATCTGTTTGTAAGGACCTGAGAATAAACCCGTTTTCAGTATGTGTTTGGTGAATGGCTTATGAAGAGTTCCTGCTTGGGTGAAGAGATATCTGAGAGGTGGGCATCCCTTCTGTAGATCCCTGTGATGAAGGCCGCCCACCTGCCACGAAGGTCAACTTTGTTTCCGTAGCTCCCTGAAAACCCCCACTGTTGTGATCATTAAGGCGATCTGTCATTGCAGTTTTATTGACAGACAGCTGCCTCCGTCTGTCCTGGAAGAAGTGACACAATGTGAGTTACTAGAGCATCTTCATGACTCACCCCTCAAATGGAATGTTTGATGAATAAACTTACATTGAATTGAACTGACATGAAATTGTCATTTCAGCCTTAATTATAGCAAAGCTATGTCTTAAAGTATGGAAGGAACAGCATGTCTTTCACTGGTGGCTGGGAAGAGGGACGTTAGTGAACGCTTTTCTCAGATCTAGAGAGCAGAGGACTCTCTAGCCCAGGAGGAGTAAAAAAAAAAAAAAAATCCACAAATGTCTGGGTCTCTGGTCACCTTTCTGTGTTTATTGTGTTTCTAATTTCCGTTAGACTGTGATGTAGAGCAGTAAAGTCCTTGAGGAAACAAACAAAACAAAAGCATGCCTTGGTTTAAAAAAATTATTTTTTGAGAAGGAAAAGGGTGTTTCTGGATCTCTCAGGTGGTCTCAGCAGTCAGTGGAGAGAGTCCAGTGCAGAAGGCTGACTGCATCTCGGTCCCCTGGGTGGCTCAGTCGGTTAAGTGTCCAACTTCAGCTCAGGTCATGATCTCGCAGTTCATGGGTTTGAGCCCCACATTGGGCTCTGTGCTGACTGTGAATCCTGCTGGAGATTCTCCCTCTCCCTCTCTCTCTCTCTGCCCTTCACCCACTTGCACTGTCTCCCTCTCTCAAAATCAATAAACTTTAAAAAAAAGAGTGTTGAATGCATCCTTGGAATCTAGAATATGTGAGAGCAGAAAATTCTGCAGATCAGGCCTGGAGTGCAAGGGCAGCCATCTATAAGAAAAAATTCTTAGAGCATCTACTGAAGAAGGTCAACTTTGATATCTAGTGTTTATCATCCAAATGTATCCTTTAAAAGGGAAAAACTGTGCTTTAAGGAAAATGATAAGAAATTTTGAAAATACAGAATATGGAACAGTTTTTTTAAATGTTTCTTTTTTGAGAGAGAGAGAGAGAGAGAGCATGAGCAGGGGAGGGGCAGAGAGAGAGGGAGACACAGAATCCAAAGCAGGCTCCAGACTCTGAGCTGTCAGCACAGAGCCCGATGCGGGGCTCGAATTCACGGACCATGAGATCATGACCTGAGCAGAAGTCAGACACTTAACCAACTAGGCCACCCAGGTGCCCCTGGAACAGTTTTTTTAAAGAAAGGAAAATAGAAAGACAGCAAATAGCTAGAGGAAAGTAAATTGCCAACTCTACCTCTCCCTCTGCTAATTTCACAAACTCTGACCTCTCTGCTCTGGGGTTATTTCCTTATTTGCTCAGTAAAGGACATATAGATGACTCCATTACACTTACGGGTTTTCACAGACACACATAGACACACACACACACACACACACACACACACACAGAGTGATTTAAACTATTAGAATGTGCTCTGTAAACCTTAAATGATGGCATATATTTCCCTAAAGCGTAATGAAATCATAGTTTTGCTTTAAGGATTAAAAATAATCCATGTGGAAAAACCTAGCAGAGTACGTGACACATGTAAATGCTTTGTGTTTTCTTACTATTGTTGTTATGTATGATTATTGCTATTTTTTATTACTACTAAGCCCAGTGACTTCCAGATGCCCTTGCTGAAGGACTCCCGGTGTTGAGGAAGTAGCCACTTGTTAGGCAGTGGTTTGGTTAGCCTGTCTACTCTGATTAAAAACACCCCCCCACACTGGGCCCTATTCAGTCTGAGGCCGTGGCAGTGACAGAGTCGGTGGGATTTGGGTTCCCTCAGGGGTGGTGAACCATACTGTTGTATGGATGGATCTCTGAAAAGCCAGCTATCCTTCAAGCTTGGAGCTATTAAACATGAAAGCTCATTACAACAATAATGACTGTTTTGATATTTCCAACTACCTTCAGTGAGGTGGTCACTGGAGGGTCCTCAATGAGGCGGAAAGCATTGGCTGTGCAGTAGGTATGAGGACCAGCTGGCCCATTGGTTTTCACAGATCTTACCCTCCAGGGATAATGTGCGTCTGGGACGACTTGGCACATAGTGGCCTCATTCAAAGTCAACCACCCATGTTCTTTCTACTGCTCACTACTGGGAAGGCTTGTGCATTATTGGGTTCTCAGCACCTCTTATAGTACATAGCACTGTATATGGCCATTGTGATGCTATTATTAACATTTATGTAACTCTATGGCTGAAAACACTCTGCCAAGCCCATTTTCTCATATAATCCTCAAAATAAACCTGTGAGAACAGAACAGCTCATTATTTCTTTCTTTCTTTCTTTCTTTCTTTTTTTTTGGGGGGGGGAATTTTCGTTTCATTTCTTTTTTATACTTTCCATTTCTCTGCTGAGATTCCCACCTGTTAATGCATTATATCCATCTTTTGCTTTAAATTGCAGAACAGCTTATTATTAACCACTATTATTCATAGGATGCTTCTGAGTCTCAGAAAAGTTGTGTGACTCATTCACAGTTAAGCATGTAATAAGAGGCTTCAGGAAGACACATCCGTGCCCAGGATGACTGCTGTGCAGATCCCAAGAGAAAAGAGAAGGGGGATGCCCTTGAGGAGTTTCTATATCTCAGGGATGGAATGAGATTTGTTCACTTAATTTTCATGCTTCCTCTCATTGGGTTAACCTACTTTGTCCAAAGTCCTGTATGCTAAGTGTATGAAGCTAAAGGATTTGGGGTGATTCCATGTAGAGCTGACAGTTAAGGGGAGGGGAGTCACTGTCCTCTCACCTGTCAGAGGGTAGTGACCCAGTAGTATGGAAAGTGTTAATGGAGGTCGGGCATGAGGCAATCACAGAGCAAAACCAGGTGACTACATTGTGTGATATGTGATACATGAGAAAATGAATCTATGACAAACTGCAGTGGCCACATGATCCAGGCTTTCTGGGACAATCCCAATTTTCAATGCTCTATGACAGTTTTCAGCCATGGATACGATGGTGTTTTCTGAGTTCTGGTTCAGGGCATACAGAAACACCAAGATACATTGCCAATGTAGACAAGATTAGAAGAAGGTTTGTAACTGCTGACAAAGTAAGAAAGCCATAGCGTTTGGGAGTACAAGCCTTTAGTGGAAGAATAAAAGCATTATAAATATTGAAGGGGAATGATGACATATCCAAGTGCCCTTACTGTACTATGTACTATGGCTTATGTTTCCTTAAAAACTTGGGTTCTCCTGGGGGTTCCTGGTTATCATATTATATAAACATATCATATATTTAAATATACATTAATTATATTTATTAATTATATTATATTTATTTATTGTATTATTAATATATTACAATTGTTAATTATAATTATTAATTTATTACATTATTAATTATATTAATTAATATATATTTTTTTCTTCCTTTGTGCCATAAACGGCCAAAAGGAGAGAGGCAGCCGAGAGAACTTGTCTAAAACTGGTCATGGTAGTAAAGATGAAAAGGGCAATGTGTCCTTGGGATGCCCATCCCTCTTTAGCCTGGAAGGGTAGAAGAGAGGGCCTGAATTCAGAACAAATACATTTAGGCTTCCCCTCTCATCAGCCCTTGAGTTCTTGTACATTGAAATGCACTGGGAAGAAAACTTGAAAGTCGAGGGCAACCAGGTCCTTATCAAATACTAGGTTTGCAAATATTGTCCCCATAAATGACCTTAGATGTATGTGTTTATTTATGGAAACTCAATGTTATTCCGGTGATCTATATGATCTACCGATGACCTACCCTTATGCTGGCACCACACTATTTCGATTCCTGTAGCTTTGTGGTAAATTCATTTAAGAGATAAGGAAATATCTAATGATACAGGCCTGTAATGTGGCTTAACCGAAGAACAATTGCCACCATGCAAACATGGATTCTGAAAAGTGGAGTTCAGAATAGTCTAGTTCCAAATGATACTACCCCTAAAGCACGCTAACATAATTTGATAGTCTAATCCAGTTTGCTGTGTGATGTGAGGTGTGCAGCTGGATTTAGATTTTAGAAAATAATGTTGGAGTATTTGAGGAGTGGCAGCACTTGGGAGTGGCCTCTGTGTCCTGTGCTCCACTATTACAGGCATGCCGTGTGCACATGGCCACGGTTGGTCCCGGATTAAGCAGTATCACAGACCTCCTGCATTAGATATTCCCTTATATCTTGAACAGTTACCTGGTGATAATAAGCAGTCCTTCGTTGTCTTGGTCAACTTTCCTCCTTTGTATTATTTATGATCAAAGGACGATGAAATTTGGGAAAGATACAAAGGCCAGGCTGTTGGTCTGAGAGAACAGATGAGGAAAATGAAGGATTTACTTCAGAGTAAATACTTCCACATTAATGATAATGGTCCAGTGGAAAGCTGGCCCCTTCCATGGCCGTGTGGCCATTGATCATAATGGCAGAATGGAGTTGAGGAAGGGAGGACGTTTTTGCTGGAGGAGGCGTTGGGACCCACGAAAGTGGGTGTGAAACACTCAAGTGTACTTGGTGTCCTCCTCTCTGTGCCTTATGCTATGAACCCTTTTTCACCGGGGCCATTCTGGATGAAACCTTCTTTATCCCTTGTAAGTACCCTGTCCCTGTAGAGCACGGAAGGCGCCTAAAGAAGACCTGGAGGGCATGTTGCATTGACCACTGAAGAGTCTGACCAGGAAGGACTAGATGACTTTGGTGTCTGTGAGCTACAGGATCATCAGATCTTTACCTGCAAGGAACCTCCTGTGTGCTAGTCAACCTTAAATAAGTAGGGGAATAAACCAACTCGACTATTATATCTTTGCTCACATCTACATATATATCTGACTATACTTTGGAATTTGACTTAATGAGATCTGGTTTCCCCTTTTCTTTACTTCTGTGGACTGCATCTACTTTAATAAGGGAAACAATAATTATTATATTCGCAAATTCTTCTCTATTTTATACACCTTTTATTCATATATACCGTTCCATATATACCATTTTTGCTTCACAAAAACGAAACTATGGAAGGATGTTTATTCTGCAGTTGGCAATTTTCAGAGCAAAGTTCAGTTTTACCCCCAGCATGGGTAAGAAAACCTAAACTCACAATTCGATTAATTCCATCTTTTGCCACTTTTTTTTCATATGTAATCACCACATCTCCTCCACAGAATTATTGACATAGAACTAGTACATGTGTCCCCTTGAGGGGAAAAACTCACTATAAATAACTTCTTTTTAAAGAGAAAGACTTATTGGATTTTTATGCTGGACATCGTGAATGCTGGTTAAATACAGAACGATGTTCATGTCCCTTCTGGCATTCAAACGGTCATTGTCAAGGTCTCTCAAGTCCAAAGGTAAATCAGGGAAAAAAGAAAGCTGCTTTCATCTTATTAGAATGGAATTCTGACTGTAACTTGAAATTAAGAAAATACCTAGACAAGAAGCCTGTCTTTATTTTTAAGGTTATAATCTGGTTGTGTTCTCATGGAGCTAATGAAGGAAAAGTTTCAGTTAATTCATTTTGAATTGGCACTCACTTCTTCTCAATCACGATTTTTTTTTTTCTAACAAAGGGTAACTTTTTGTTAAGCCTGGAGCTCAAAAATATTAAACTCTATGTTGACAAAGTGATTTACAATGTCTGGAAATCAGTCTGCCATAAAGAGCAACACAGACATGGACGCTTGGGTGGCTCAGTCGGTTAAGCGTCCAACTTCAGCTCAGGCCATGATCTCGCGGTTCGTGGGTTCAAGCCCCACGTCGGGCTCTGTGCTGACAGCTCAGAGCCTACCTAGAGCCTGCTTCGGATTCTGTGTCTCCCTCTCTTTCTCTGCCCCTCCCCTACTTGTGCTCTGTCTCTTTCTCTCAAAGATAAATAAACATTAATTTTTTAAAAAAAAGCAACACAAACAGAAATACACATTTTTAATGTCATCTTGAAACAGGTGCTGCTTGTCCTGCTGTGCCCTTTGTGTTTATCAAACCACTGTTTAGATATTTAGGGATCTTCTGTGTGTTTGGGTGCTTGCACGTGCACAGTAAACACAGACTTTTCTCTCTCCGCATTCTGAAACAAATGAGAAATAACACTTAGGAAATGCACAGCAACCTGGGGTACCTGGGTGGCTCCGTTGGTTAAGCATTGGATTCTTGGTTTCAGCTCAGGTCATGATCTCCTAGTTCCTCTCCCTCTCTCTCTCTCTGCCCCTCCCCCATTTGCTCTCTCTGTCTTTCTCAAAATAAATAAAATAAAATAAAATAAAATATAGAATGCAATGCAATGAAATAAAAAAAGAAAAGCTCAGCAACTAAACAATCCACATGCCATATTTATTGCTGATAAAGGTCTAGACTGGAGGATGCGGCATGCCATGAGGACTAAATGAGCGGGCTGTCTCCTCACCTACTTCCCCCACAATCCATCTAGATGTGGGATCGCCCATCCAAGTGGGCATTTGAATCTACAAAGTCACACTCAATCCTGTGTGTCCCCGACTTGTTCAGGTGCATGGGGATGAGGAGAGCACATAAAATGACTGCAATTACGATATTTGATAGATTTTACGACATCCAAGCAGGACAGAGGGGCTGGGGCTGTGTTAACTCCCTTCATCTCTACGTAGATGCTTTCGATGGTTCAAAATGTGAGGAGAGTTTAGGAAGATCTCTTACGATGGAGACTGGGTAAATCAAGAAGAAAAAATTCTTTTCTAACATTAACCACCCGAAAACATATATTGCAAAATATCTAAATGGGTCTATTAATAAAATCACTCTGATAATATCTAGAATTATTTCTGAGTCTTGCTAAGCTCGTGGTCTAAAATTTACCAAATATATATTTAATGTCTATTTTACTTTGTGTGCTTATAGAAAATGGACTATCAAGAATAAAAAAATAAGAGTTAACATACATTGAGAGATTACCATGTGCAACCTACTTTTCTAAGCACTTTGGAACATTCTCATTCAATCTGCTGGCAGGCCCGATAAGGAAGGTGTTACTATGTTTCCTGTTGGATATATTTGGAAACCGAGACTCGAGACTCGGGGAAGTAGAGTGACTTCCTAGGTTAGTAAATGATGGAGCTGAACTGTATCTGGGAGGCATACTTTCCAATTCAAACTAGGTGGGTTTAGCAACAGATTCTAATATACCAGGAGGGTGAGAGAATGCTTTGTCCCCATCTGCCTCCTCATATGTGCATTCTGAGCTGCTTCTGTGTCCCAAGGAGCCCTCTGTGGTGTACGTGCCTTTTGGGTCTTATTAAATAGGTATTGGTCTTATTTACATTCTTGTAAAAATTAAGTCTGTAAGTGGCATGTTATCAACAGATTTCTAAAAATTGACTCTTTCTTTCAAATGTCCTTCTGGAAGTTGTGGGCTGTCTTCAGGCTGGACAATAAGAATTGCTGTTTGAATTTTGAACCCTCGGTCTCTCTGATACGGGGTCGGGAGGGTTATTTGCAACTGAATTTATCCCAGGTCCATGTCCTGTGGCTCAGAGGAGTCTGCGTTTCTGCCTGTTTTTCTTCAGTTAGGAAGAACATCTCCCTGAATGTTCTTAGCAAAATATGGCATTGACTAGAAATATGTCCACCCAACACCATCAGTCTGTCCTGGTGTATTGTACCAAGGCTCTAGGATGCAATTGTGGCTCAAAACAATCACAGATAAAACATTCACGGAAGAGAGAATATTCCAGTAAAGATGAACTTAGACAAACAAGTGAGGGTAATTTGCCAACCTCTACTTTAAACCATACCAATGGCCAAGTTAAAAAGGCTGAGTCAAGGATTTGCACTTATGACATGGAAATTCATTTAAAGATCTGAATTCAGAGAAGAATGTGGTGGCTCTGTGTAGGCTCAAAGGTAGTAGTCCAAATACAAACTTTGCTTTTCTATTTCCTTTTTCCTTTTAACTTCCTGTCTGATTGTGGCCACCACTGAAACTCTAAGAACAATAAATAGATTCCCTGTCGCTGGGGGGAGCGTGAGTAAGGTCCAGTTGATTGGACACCCTGACCTCCTACTGACCTAAGAAATTCTGATACCCATACCTGGAATCAGAGTGAGATTCTTTGTCATAATTTTTTTTTTTTTAATTTGGAGCAAGTGGAAAATTCTTCTAAGAGCCAGACTTTCAAACTTACTATTATTTTCATCCAAAAAAAAAAAAAAAGTCTTTCTGGTACAGTGGAAATACAGACATGTTGGACACAGGTGGTTTTGTGCACAGTGCGTTTATTTTCCAGAAATGCATTCATTTGAGACATTTTCTTAAAATTCCTGCACCTTGTTGTAGGCACTCTTCAAGATACTGGGGATAAAATCAACAAACTGCAGTACATAGCACAGGTTCTTGGAGCACGTAGCGTACAAACTGTGTGATCTGGCTACAATTAATCGACTTTTCTTAGGTTCCATTTCTTCATCTGCAAAATGTGAAAAACGGTTCATATTTTGGGAGGTGACAAGGGTTCAGTGAGCATTTACTATGTGAAGTACCTCACATAAATAAGGGAAATTACTAGACGCCCAAAAGATAGTGATTCCCTTCCCCGACACCTGGACTCCTATTCTCTTACTCCTAATTGTGGGTTCTAACAGATCCTCAGCCTATGACAAGTTGTTTTCAGTGTAGGTTAAAACCTTACTGCAGTAATTAAGTAGAAGAAGAATTACAAATTTGTTATTGATTTTTAAAATGTAGAAGATGTAATTACTTTTTGAGCATCTTAGTTATATATATTTATAGGTTAATGAAGTGAATTATTATAAATGAATATGAAAGGTAAATCTGGCGTAAGATAACCACTACGGAAATGGAAGAAAAAAGAAACCTCTTGAAATCTGATAAGTACTCAAAACAGGCCCACAACTATGTGGGAAGATGCCTGATTGGTGGAACAGAGGAAGGGCTGACCTTTAGATGAACAGCTCCTCCATTCTGCAGGTTTTGGGAGGGACCACTCTCCTTTGTGTGTGTGCATGTGGGAGGGAAGGACCAGGTCAGCTGGAAACGTGTTTTCTGTGGTTTACAGAGTTTCTGAGCCATAGACTCTGAGTTTGTCCAACTAATACTTCCAGACACTGCCAATCAGAATTTAAAAGAAGATTCCAGATTCTTTCTTTCGTTCTTTAAACATTATGATGTTTGGTCATGATTGCCTTACTATTTTTTGAATGTATCAGACAATTCTGAACAAAGTTCCATCAGGTTGGTTTTTGATGTTAGGAAGTCTCATGATCACAGAAAAGAGCCAATAACTTTTAGATACACATAATTCACTTAAAATTATATTTTCATTTATTCTATTTATTTTTGAACTTAAGTAATTTGTAATGAATTAATATAATAAGCATAATAATCATTAATTAATACCTTTTTTGTGATGACTAACATTATTATGCCATTTTATTTTTTAAAGTTTATTTATTTATGTTGAGAAAGAGAGAGAGAGGCAAAGAGAGAGGGAGAGGCAGAATCCCAAGCAGTCTCCACACTGTCAGCACAGTGTGGGGCTCAAACTCACAAACCATGAGATCATGACCTGACCCAAAATCAAGAGTCGACCACCCTAGCCGAGCCACCCAGGCGCCCCTGTTGTATTTTAATAATAAGAACACTCACAGCTTATTAGTAAGTCAACAACGTGTGGTCCTGGAAGGAGCCAGGCAGAGAAGATAAGTACATATCAATAATTTGTGTTTCTTCCAGTGACAAGACTTGCTGCTTTCATCACAGTGAGAGAGTACAGAGTTATCCAGTTGGTACCAGGGGATGCTGCCATATTGGGGACTTACCATTGGTCTATGCTATGGGTGGGGTAGGCAGTCTGTTTTGCTAGACCAAACCTAGAAGTCCATGTTGTTAAATCCATATCTAGCAAGTCTGCCTTCAAGGCCATTTGTGTATGTTCCTATTAAGCAAACGCAACAATGACTAGGAAGGAGGCTGACTGCTATTTCAGAACATACCGCCTTGTATATTTCCTTATTGACAGCTTTCTGAATTTAGTGAGAAGTCCTATCAAATACAAATTCTAATTTGTTACTTGCCAAGACATAACTATCTAACTGAATTATTAATATCTACTCATGAACTAGCAAGCATCTGTATATCTGACCAACTTTAAGTCCAACAAAGTGGAAAATTATGTCGCTCAAAGTTCTGCCCATGGCTAGCGTGCTCCCTCACGCCAGTTTTTCAGAAACACTCCTGAAACACTTTCTAAAACTGTAACGCCGATGTTTTGTTGGATGCCAGCATATCTCTCTCAGCCATCTGAAGTAGACCTAACCAATGTGTAGGTGTTTATTCATTTGTTTCTTAGTCAACTGGTCATAAGGAGTTTCCATTATGTCACAAACATGAATTGAAGGAAAAAGAGCAATGTAATAGGATAGGCATTGGTTGGATTGTGAGCCAGCTGCTCATGCAACCATGCAACTTACTTCTGACATCTAGGCCAGTTTGAATGTGATCCCTTATATACCAGTTGATAAAGAATTTCTGCTGGGCATGCTGACTCGAGGGGCAAGATGGCACCCAGCTAAGAAAGGGCAGCTCAGACCACATGGCCATTAATGGCCATTGGCCAGAAATTCAGTCTCTTCAGGATACAATAGCATGTCAGAAATTCTTTTTTTTTTTTCCCCAAAAAGACACTAGTTATGTTCAGACAGAGAGTATGGCTTTGTGCTGCAACACAGTGTGTTCTATGATCTTCTGATTGGAGCATATCAAATATCAAAAGAGGAATTTTATAGAGATACATTGAATTTCATTGGATCTATTGAATCCTAGTGATTAAGTAGAAGAGGCTCAAACTGAAGCCTGGCCTGATGCAGATTCTTTCTTTTGCCATAACCTATTAAAAGCTAGAAGTCTTATGGGTTACTTAGAAAATGAGTTAGAGTCGCAGATACGATGAACCACATATTACCTCCCAAGTCCAGAGATCCACTTAGTATTGTGCTAGTTTTTGTGACAGTGGTAGACCGTACATTGTGCAATAAGTTTTCTTTGACTTCAGGAGGAATATGCCAATATCTCCCAAATTGGATTCCCAAGAGCTTCAGTGAGATGTGGGCCACTGAATTTTTATGTGGTTTATTATCCTCTTTGTAGATCATGTTCATCTTACCAAGGCACCCAAATTTCTTGGTGGTTCCTACTCAACAGACCTAATTGGCATGATGATTGGAGATAGCACGCCGGTGGAATGTTTCATGGAAAGTTGAGGTTATTAAGATTCCTAAAGACAGTTATGAAGTGGAGCAAAATAACCTGCATAATCCTAGATAAGATGCTAAGCAGAAAGGTGTTCTGCTCTTTCTACCCAGTGAACATGACCCCTTTTGATAGTTTTTCAAATAGGCAGAGAGGAAAATGCATTTTCAGGATAAGTAGTAGCTAACTAGGTGCCTGGGACTGTGTTGATTCCAATAAATACACAACACCTGGATTAGCCACAGTAATTGATGTCACTACTGAATAAGTTTATGGCAATCCATAGCCATACTCCAAGATTCATCTGCCTTAGGTACAGGCTAAATAGACTTAAATATGGCCATAATAGACATAAACAAGTCTATATTTTCAAGGCTTTAGTGGTAGCCCTAATTTCCTCAGGAAGGTAGTGTTGGTTTCCATGTTCTTTCTTGGTAAGGAGGGCAAATCCCTAATACTTCCACTTATCTTTTTTTTTTCTTTGCATAATTGCCTTGATTCAACAGGTCAGGAAGCCGGTGGGGGATTTTGGCAATTTCAGATTATTGGCTGGATCATTAACTACACTGGACCCACTGTCAGAAGGACTTGGACCAAACTTCATTTATCACAGGATAGCCATACAGTCTCAATGCTTTGACTGTCATAAAATCAGAGTTGGGATCTGAAAAGCCTGGGCATATCTTTCTCCATAGTTACTGTAGTTAGAAAGAAAAAAACAGCAGTAACTACAACCGCGTCTGTACATTTAAACAATGGAGGAAGTTTTACACAAACTTGTTCAGAGAATAAGATATGAAAAATTCTCAACTCATATCTCAACCCAATCTAGTGCTAACAGCAAAACCCAGAAGTACTTTAAGAGGAAAATTACAAGCCCATCTTCCTTGTAATTAGAAGCAAAAATCTCTCCCTCTCTCTCTCTCTCTCCCTCTCCTTATCTATGTATCGATCTATCTATGATCCATCAACTATCTATCTAAATTACATCAATTACAATTGAGTTTATTCTGGGAATGCAGAGCTACTTTAATAATCAATAATCATTTTTATCACACAGCCAAATGGAGGATACAATCATTATGTTATATTAGTAGATTCAGAATAAATTCAGATTCAAATTTGATGAGTAATCTTAATAAACTAAAAAATAAGAGTGAATTTTTCTGAATTTGAAAACTAAACCAACATCTTCCTTGATGGTGAAAGTATAAATATTGCTATATACTTACCTTGGTGAATGTTTTATAATGTATATATTTGTTGAAGCACTGTGTTACTCACAACTAATATAAAATTATTCAACATATTTAATTTAAAAATTTTTTAAAGTGGAAATGTTTGTGAAACTGTACTAAGACAAGCATGCCTATTATCATAACTTCCATCTAAATATATACTGTAAGTCCTAGCAAGTGCAGCAAAACAAGAAAAAAACATAAAATGTGTAAGTTTGGGGCACCTGGCTGGCTCAGTCAGTAGAGCATGCAACTCTTGATCCTAGGGTCATGTGTTCAAGCCCCATGTTGGGTGTAGAGATTACTTAAAAATAAAATCTATAACATAAACACATGCATATATACATACATACATACATACATACATAAAGTTTGTAAACTAAAAAAATGAGACATATTAATTACAGACAAAAGAACTATGTACATATAAAATCCAAATGGATTTCCAAATAAATTATTAGAATCCATAAGTGAATTTTGCAAGATTATTGAACAAACATACCAAAATCAAAATATTTCTGTATACCAGTATGAAACAGTGACAAATTGAAATTTTTTGAAACAATTACTATCAAATTAAGAGTAATATATACAGAGAAATAGATGTAACAAAATTTCATGGCCTCTATTCAGAAAGTTACAAAGTACCTTTTTTCCCCTCAAATTTTTATTTAAATTCTACTTAGTTAATTCAAACAGTGCAATATTGGTTTCAGGAGTAGAATTCAGTGATTCACTACTTACATAAAATACCCAGTGCTCCTCACAAGTACCCTCCTTATTACCCATCACCCATCTAGACCACCCCCACCCACCTCCCTCCATCAACCCTCATTTGTTCTCTATCCTTAAGAATCTCTTATGGTTTGTTTCCCTCTCTCCCTGTCTCTTTTTTTCCCCCTTTACCATATGTTCATCTTTTTTCTTTCTTAAATTCCACATATGAGTATAGTCATATGGTATTTGTCTTTCTTTGATTGACTTATTTTGCTTAGTATAATATATTCTAGTTCATCCACGTTGTTGCAAATGGCAATATTCCATTCTTTTTGCTGGCTGAGTAATATTCCATCACATACATATACATATACATATACATATACATATACATATACATATACATATATATGCCACATTTTTATCCATTTACCAGTTGATGGACATTTGGGCTCTTTCCATAGTTGGGCCATTGTTGATAATGCTGCTATAAACATAAACATCAGGGTGCATGTACCCCTTCAAATCTGTATTTTTGTATCATTTGAGTAAATACCTAGTAGTGCAATTGCAGCACATAGGGCACAAAGTACTTCTGAAATCAATTAAAGAATATCCAAATAAATGGGAACATACCACATTTAAAAACCGGAGGGCCAAAGGTCACCTTTCTCAATAAACACACCTGTGATTTAAATACATTTTCCATCAAAATACCAATATATTTGCGTGGAAAATAATAATTTTTTCCTAAATCTTATATAGGGAAAAAGGGTTAAGAATATGAAAATAATGTTTAAAGAAGAACATGGTGGGGAGATTTGTGCTCCCAGACATCAATACTTAATACAAAGGCCATGATCAATCTACTATGGAATCTGTACAATGAAAGACCAACAGATGATTGGAATTGCAGAACTCAGGTAGAAACTCAGTCCTATTTGGACATTTGATTTACGGCAAAGATATCACTTGAGAGAAATACATAAGTAATGTTGCTTTCGATAAATATTGCCTAGAAAGTTCACTATCAATATGAGGAAAAGCTGAACATTTACGTCCACTTCACTTCATAACCAAATTATTTTCCAAGTGTCTTATAAATAAAATGTTAAAAATGAAAACTATAAAGTTTCTGTGTTATAGAGCAAAATGCCTTCGATACATCCAGGCAGAAAAATAGTTATTAAAAGGGACACAAAAGCACTAAAAATAGAAATACATATTGATAAATTTGACCACACTGAAATGAAGAACTTCTTGATAGGTGTATTAGTGAGGGTTCTCCAGAGAAACAGAACAACATGGTGTGTGTGTGTGTGTGTGTGTGTGTGTGATTAAACAATGTTCACATACTCTAGAACACTGATTCCTAGAATAAACAAATAAGGAGAGAGAGGGGGAGAGGATGAGAAATGGATTTATTGGATTTTAAGGAATTGGCTTCGTGGAAGGGCGGAGGCTGAGTGATCCCAGAATCTGATGGGGGAGGCTGACAGTCTAAGACCAAGGGAAGAGTTGCAGTTCAAGTCCAAAGGGTACCTGCTGGCATCCCTTCAAGGGGACAGAAAGGATTAACCATCACAAAAGACAAGCCACCGAGTAGGGAAAGAAAGGTACGGTTAGCACAGATACCAGTGATCTACAATATGTAAAGAACACAAGTCAATAATAAGAAGTGACACATAAGTAGCAAAAATGGCAAAGAATTTGTACAAACACTTAAGAAATCGAAAGAGCTAATCCAGAGATGCTCAGTCGATTCACAGTCTGGAAATGAAAATCGAAACCACAGTGTTAGAATTAAGAGAGCAGAAAATCCCTCGTGAGGGTGAAGGTGCGAACACAGGGAAAGCTTGTACAGTGCGGGTGGATGAGGATGTGGCAAGCTGCCTTGGAGATTAGCCTTGGAGATGCCTTGGCATCTAAGCTGCCTTGGAGATTAGCTCACGGTCTCCTGAGGTGCACCTTCGCCCCCTTGGAGGGCTCCCGGGCCCGTGGCCTGACTCCTCAATGGCTGAGGAAGCCAGAGGCCAAAGATTCCCTCTTCCCCCTCCTCTCCCACCCACGTCCTCTCTGGGATGGAGGAGGAAGGACTTAAGGAAAGGTGTTCCCTGTCCATATTTATCTCCCCTGCCACATAGCCTCCCAGACCTTGTACGTGTTTACAGAGCTGGTCCTGTCAGTAATTCCCTTTCCCCGTTGACTAAATCCTCACTGCTGCCCTGATCCAGGCCTCTGGCCTCTCTGCAGGGGATGGGCGGTTGCAGGGGCAGAAGATGGGAGGGGACAGGCTTAATCCTGGGAATGTGGGGGCCAGCAGGAAGCTGACCAAAAAGGGAAGGGACCTGTCAGTAGGCTGGAAAGAAGGGCAGACACTTCCTGCTTGACTGACAGCCCAGCTTTTCCCATTGTTCCTGTTACCTCCGTGTACCCTTGTGCCCAAAAGTGCTCAGCCTCTCAGCTGCAGACTCCACATGAGAGGTTCCGCTCAGTTTCTAAACGCCCAGGACCCCTGGGCTCTGCTCTCCAGAACCCTGCTCCCCAGAGTCCTGCCCTAGGCTGTTCCCCAGGGGGACAGAGAAGGTCACCATGTACCACACTCCAAAGAAGGGAGTTGGGCAGAGGGTGGGTCACACAGGCTGAGTGTTTAGCAGCCTCATGACAGCCGACCCAGCCTTCCCAAAGCAGCAGCCAACCCCACACCCGGGCTGGGCCCAACCTGCAAAGCAAGGGTCAGTGTAACAAAAACAAAACCTTGACTTTTCTCCTCTGCAGTGAGCCTTATTCTGTAACATGACTTGCAGATATTTATATAAAAATTAGTGTTACAGTGAAAAAGGGGAGGAATCTGTTAAGTTTTTTGACCCCTTTTTAGAAGCTTGTTTGTTTATTTATTTATTTATTTATTTAGAGAGACGGAGAGAGAGGGAGACAGACAAAGAGCAGGAGAGCAGCAGAGAGAGAGGGAGACAAAATCCCAAGCAGGCTCTGAGCTGCCAGCATAGAGTCTGATGCAGGGCCCGATCTCACAAACCATGTGATCATAACCAGAGTCGAACTCAAGAGTCAGAAGCTTAACCGACTGAGCCATCCAGGTGCCTCAGTATGGTTCTTTTTGTAACCAAAAACTGATAGCTTCATTACTAATATTTTATATGAGACCAATGGTCAGTTCAGCTACATATGACACTTAACGAAAACCAGAATTTGTTCCAATGCAGTTGCTGTATAAGGAAACCATTTGAGCAAAAGACTAACTTCCTCACTGATCAAATGCCATTGACAAGGGACACTTCAGCTGAACTCAGCCCAACGGGAATACAGAAAATATACACACTTCAGACACCTGTGAGCGACCGCATTTCACCACCTGGGTTATGAGCGGGACCCACGCAAAAGTGGTGTGATTATTTTCCATCTGGTTTCAGGTAACCCTCCTTGCACCTTTCATGACGACTCACCTTCCAGAGTTTTTCTGAAGCTCAAACCCGTCAGTAAGCTCCAGGTCTTTTTTCAAGGCAAAAGGGATACATTTGTTGCAGTATTTATGTAGTTTTCAGCCATTTACCATGTGTAAAACTTGCCATTTTTATTAGATCTCTGTACTTTTATTATTTATTTATTTATATTATTTTTAATACTATTTTATTATTATTTTTTTGTTATGTTGTCATTTGTATGACTCACAAAGTTTTGGAGTCCTGTGCTCCGATTACCACGTTTTTCCTATAAATTGTACAATTGTCCAGAGTGCGGTGCTTTTAAGGAACACAGATGTCTCATTATATTAATGATTCAACCATACATTACTTTGTTCAACAGCAAATATTTATGAAAACCTCTGACTCAAAACCATGAGTTTGGATATGCTGCTTTGTGTCTGACTCATGGAGTTTTGTGATCAGCGCCCCGCTTTCTGGGACAGCAAGTGAAAGCCCAGCTCAGTTCCCAGACCAGGGATGGAGTCAGGCTAGGGAAGGATGAGCCATGCAAACTCAGTGTTTGAATTCCTACTAAGCATTATGTGTTTTACTTCATCAGGTTAGGGTTTAGTTGAAACCCCATGAGATGAATTGATGAGCCCATGTTTACAACCAAAGAAACAAAGTCTCCCCTAAGGGTTTCACGGTTTTATCCGGTCTGTCCAGACTCACACGTTTATGACCTGGTGAGATCAGAGCTTCACCTCTGATCCGCTAACCCATCTCCATGGATAAATGCACAATACAGTTATATCTAACTCTTGGGCATGCAGTTTTAATCAGATTCTCAGCAGCTGACACAGAATTTGTTATAAGAGAAAACTTAAAAAAAAAATTATGTGGGGACACCTAAGTGGCTCAGACTCAGTTACGTGTCTGCCTGTTGGTTTCGGCTCAGGTCATGATCTCACAGTTCGTGAGTTTGAGCCCCGTGTCGGGCTCTGCGCTGACAGCATGGAGTCTGGGATTCTCTGTCTCTCTGCCTCTCCCCTACTTGTGCTCACACACGCTCGCTCTTTCTCTCAAAATAAATGAAAATAAACTTAAAAATACAATAAAAAATAACTTTTGAATGAAGAGATAATTCATGGTTTTAACGCTGTGGCTCATTACTACAAGAGTGAATCGCTTTGGTAGTTTACAAAAGTAAATCCAGGAGCTACCAAGTTGAGGACATCTTGATGTTCTGGTGTGTACCACAAACCTTGATTATAGGCAGGGAGGGATGGAGGGAGGGAAGGAGGAAGACAGAAAAACAAAGGCACAGAGAAGGAAGGGCGTGAATTAATAAGGAAATGTCATTTATCTGTAGTTTATATTTCGTATCTAAGTTCTTCCCCATGCGGGTCATGTGCTTGTGGAAAGCAATGCACTTTTCTTGTCAGAATAAATTACCTTGATTATTCATGCTGATGAATCCCAGGACTCACTCCTTGTAATACAAAGGATTTTATGGTCTCCGGCTAGTCCTTCAAATCTACAAAAGCATGCAGGCCACGAAGGTTAATTACAATATGTGACTAATTGTGTTTCCTTGTCCTGTACCACATGGAGACAATGGGACAAATGTGCCTATAATTAAGGCTTGAAAACCCACCACTGAATGGCCAATGAAAGCTTCATGACGCAGGAGGCCTCGGATGAAGAGAAATCATCGTTTTTTTCATCTTTCAAAAATGAATATATATCTGCCAACAACCAGCATATTCTTGGACTCCAGATCGGATTTGTAGCTTGAATTGCTTATAGAACAGCCCTTCTTGGACTTGGGACAGTTGGAAGTTGGAGGTGGGGCAACTGGGTGGCTTAGTGGCTTGAATATCCAACTTCTTCTGAGGTCATGATCTCACAGTTCACGAGTTCGAGCCCCACATCGGGCTGTGCTGTCAGCACAGTGCCCACTTTGGATCCTCTGTCCCCCTCCCTCCCCAGCTTGTGCTCTCTCAAAAATAAACATTTAAAAAAAGTTGTAGTCATTTGGGTTCTTAAATAATGCTAATAATGATGATGATGATGATGATAACATTATCACAATAATTTAGAGTGAAGTCAGTTCTCTCTGTTCTCTTAGAAAGTGTACCTTGATGTACAATTTACCTTTCATTTGTAATTATGATGTCATCTTGCATGACCAAAATAAAGCTATGGATTTATGCAGGTATATCTTGAAATAGAGTAAATGAAATACAAAATATGTGTACAGAAATAAAAAGAAGATGCTGAATTTTTTTTTTCATTAACTCCAATTTCATTCAGGGTCACTAAGCCTCAACAATCCTTCCCCATTAATATGCAAGAAAATATCATTGGAACCAAAGCCAGCTGAGTACCAATCTTATCCTCCTGGAGATGTCTGTGATAAACAAAAGGAGGAATGAAATTGTCCACTTAAAGGAGCCAATTATTTTTGGAGGCTTGTTGTGTGAATGGAAGCCATTTTAGCTTTATCCTAGTACTTATGTAAAAACCAGCTTCTAGGCTTAAAAGAACTAACTTACAGATGTCCTCAAGTGAAGTGGCTAAATGGTGTGATTTCAGAAATAAAAGGCTTTGAATATGTGATTAGCTGCCTGTTCCTCATTCAGTCATTTGCTCTATCTAGCTGTGAATTCACCTAACTTCCTCTTTGAATATATGTGTTCTTTATCCACAAATAGGAATGCATAGCATTTTCAAAGTTCTTCAAATAACGAATCTGTGACCATTTTTGTTCCTATCAATCAGTTGCCTGATCTAAATACATTCAGTGGTTGGTTCTGCTAAACGAAGAAAAGTGTAGTAGCAGGTGCTATAAGAGGGACTGATGGAATTGCATTTCCACACTACGTTTATTTATGGGCTCTACCTCTCCTTCCCAGCGAGCTGGCTTGGAGCAGTGTGTAATAATGGGTTAGCTGAACAACGGATTTGCATAGTGAATGTTGGAAGCAAAAGTTTCTATGCTTACGTTTGACTCTGGGTCCGGTCCTATGCAGTAGGTTTGGTAGGTAATTGCTCCTGGTTTGCACGTTGGAAATGAGGAAGGTAACGATTAAATAGTCATAGTAAGATTGTACATCATTTCCCGGTGGACCCAGAGTTCACATCCACATCTGAGATAATAAAAAAATGCAAAGTGGTTAAAGACAAATCTTGAAGTCAGATTTCCTGGTTTTGAAATCTGGGTACAATGCTTACCAACTCTTAGCGTAGGGCAAGAGTCCATTGATGTCTTAGATCTCAGTTTCCAATCCATCAAATGGATTTATTAGTCTTAACTACTGGGATGATCTGAGGATTCAGTGACTTTATACAGGTTAAAATCTGAGCACAGTATCTGCATTTAGCATGACATACTATGAACTAAGTCATATTTTCAGTAAATATTGATTTTAAAAAAAAAAAACCCTTACATTTTGCAGTTTATTTTAGAGCTTTCAAAGGAATTTTATTTAATCCTTAGGGCAAACTTTGAATCTGTTAATATCCTTACCCCAGTTTTATTCATCACTGTGGAGGCAGGAAAGGGGGAAAGGAAAGAAGAATGTCCACTTTCTATCAGAAAATAACAGGCTGTGTTCACTTCTAGGTCCCTTTTTGTGTTTGATTCTGTGACTGGCTCAGCATCTGCATTTGCTAAGAAAAACAATCCGATGTCGGGCAGGAAAGCCCCATTGCTAGGGTCACAGAGCTGTGTAAAAGTACAACCAGAACTGGGACCCAGTTTTGAACAGCTTCTTTTTTTTTTTTTTTTTTAATTTTTTTCAACGTTTTTTATTTATTTTTGGGACAGAGAGAGACAGAGCATGAACAGGGGAGGGGCAGACAGAGAGGGAGACACAGAATCGGAAACAGGCTCCAGGCTCCGAGCCATCAGCCCAGAGCCTGACGCGGGGCTCGAACTCACGGACCGCGAGATCGTGACCTGGCTGAAGTCGGACGCTTAACCGACTGCGCCACCCAGGCGCCCCAGTTTTGAACAGCTTCTAAAGCCATACTCTTTCTCTACAGCAGCCACTAGTAAACCTTGGCCCATGGACCATATCTGACCCACTGTCCATTTTTGTATGACCTGAAAGCTAAGGATGGTTTTTACCTTCTAATGTGGTTGGAAAACATATCAAAAGAAGCCTATTTCATAACACATGAAAATTATCTGAAATTTAAATTTTACTGTCCACAAACAAAAGTTTTCTTGGAACACAGCCAGACTCATCATTTACATGTTGTCCGTGGCCGTGTTTGTATTCCAACTATGCAACAGAGATCTTAGGATCCTCCATTTTGAGGCTGAATCGTATTACATTGTATGTATGTGCCGTATTTCATCTGCCCATATTTCATGTCCATTTACAGAGCTTCTGATGTGGTAACTACATATTTGGTGAGTGAAGAAGAATTCAAACTCAGGACTTTCCACACACAGAGCTGCCTTGTTTAGGGCTGTCTCCTTATAGGATCAAAGACTCAAGCTAGTGATCGCTCAAGGGCGATCTGAATCCTGATCCACATTCCTTTCCTTCCTCTCCTTCCTGGAAATGAGCTACAATTTCACTCTTTCCCTTGGCCTCTAAAACTATTTTTCTGGGCCTGCTGAGAATAGTTGTACCCAAAAGGGACTGTTGCCATTGACTTATCCCTGAGGGTAGTAATTGGCTGGACAAGGATCAGTGTTGGGGGCCCCAGAGAGTCAATATCCTATTCAAATCATGGCAGAAGAGAACTTCAAGGGACAGTAGAGGCTATCTTGTCCCAATCTCTTACTCTTTGGATGAGAAAACTGAGCGATGGAAAGAAAAAATAATAATAATTTCCCAGAAACACAAAGAAAATCACACAGGAAAAGCCAGAACTCTAAGTCAAAGCCTCTGATGGCCAGGCCTGTGCATTTTCTTCTAGACCTTCAACCCAAGAAGACACTCCAGGGGCAACCAAGATGGTAGGAATAATAGAATGTTTATAGGACCTCTTGTCACAGCATCCGTCTGCTGGGATATTTAACTAATAACCAATATACATACAGATCTGCCTCCACTTACCTTGGGGTCGTAAACTCATCCTAAGTGAAAATGCCTGTAATACACCTGACCGACTAACTATCACAGTTGGGCCACGCCTGCCTTAAATGTACTCACAACACTCACATGAGTCTACAGTTGGGCAAAATCATCTAATACAAGTCTGTTTTATACTAAGGTTTAGGCCTTCTCATGGAATTTATTGAACACTGTGCTGACAGTGACAGACAGAATCGTTGTACGGGCGCAGGACCATGGTTAGCGTGTCGGTTGTCGGCCCTCGTGATTGCTAGCTGACCGGGAGCTGCGGCCACAGCCACTGCCCCGGATTCTGAGAGGGAATCATTCAGGAAGAGAAAGCCCGAAAGAGATCCACATTCCGGATTCCAAGTACGGTTTCCACTGCATGCAGATTGCTTTCACACCACCATAAAGCTGATAACTTGTTTAAGTTGAACCACTGTAAGTCGGGGACTGTCTGTACATTACAGAGCACAGGCTTAAATGAAGATATCAGTTCCTTATCTTCATTTCTGGCAAGATTATTTCCACCACCCACCACCCACCACCCACCTCTCTGAAGCAGTGTGAGAAGGATTCATAACACTTCTCTTGACATTCTTCCCACACTCAATTTAGTTTTCTTTCCAAACTATCAGCATCTTCTAGACATCTCTATTCCCCCTGCCATGTGTGATTACATCAGAGACTGCCTTCTCTTCCCTCCTACTTGTGGCCACTAAGGACAGGTCAGAAAATGTGCTCCCTGAATGCAGACAACATTGCCTTCATCATTAGATCATCTGCAAGTAATTGGTTTATCGTTGTTATTATTGGATTTTTTTTCTCTATTTCTTTCTATGTGTCTGATGCTCTCCTAGGCAAGACAAAGATATATTTTGCTAAATGCAACTAATAACATCACTGGCCGATAAAAAGTACAGTTCTCTTTGCACAAATGACTTAATCCTGAGCTGAAGGTTACCTGCCTGCCTAAATGAACCTCACTACCCCCGAAGCAGTCTGTGATGATGGCCATGGCAATGGAAATACTACTGTCTGTAAAAACATCTCCACAAATGTATAATATACCTGTGAGGCTGGTAGCATCTTAATATTTGTAAACTATGGCCAGAGCCTTGCTCTTATGTGAACTTATAGTCCCATGAGCCTGCAGTCCCATGGTGGGTAATGATTTATCTACTTAATAGATGAAGATAATAAGAGCAACACAAAACAAAACAAAAAACAAACCAGACGAAAGGGAATGACTATCCCCAGGTTATACAGACAGTGATGGAAAAATTATAGGGCTTCTTTCTTCTTGGGCTAAATGTTTAGTCAGATGCTGGGCATGCAGGTAGGAAGCATGAGTGCCATCTGGCACAAGCAACACTGCTGGTGTCCCCTGACTTGAATGATCGGATTTTTAGTGGGAACACCTGATTCACAACCATTCAATCTCAGCTCACGTGTTCCACCCCATTTGACAAGGATGCCTATTTTCAATTGGAGCCATTTGAGTGAATTTCTTTGCATCCAAACTAGGATGTCTGTGGATTCAGTCTATGGCAGTCCAAGTAGTTTATTTCACATTCATTCAAGGTCAATAGGGAGAAGTGGGGTATTCGTTTCTCACCGAGTATCTACACGCCTGAGATCACGTCGGGCTCTGTTCCAAAAGCTGTGTTCTCCCATCAGAGGTCCTCGCTGGAGAAAGTTCTCTGCACAGCCACCTGTGTGCACCAGCACCCCCGAGTACTTCTTGGTACCCAAACCTCCGCCAGCAGCTGTCATCTCTCTCCCTCTCCCTGGCATAACCTTCACTCTTTGGTTGGAAACAACCTGTGTTCAAATAATAATCTTTTCCTCCACAATGATAATTCACTTTGTAACAGCACAACCCCCAGGAAATCTTAATTCTACAGTTTAAAGGGTGGGTTAGAACAGAATGGGGAAGACATACTGTGCCACTGGCTCAGGAATCGAGGCCAAGGTCATAAGTAACCATGAAGGTGAATATTATAGTGGAAAATGAAACATGGACCAAAGAAGAAGCACAGACAATAACCCTGATGAAAGGACAGAGGTAACAGGAGACCACTGAGGCTTCACAAACTGAAAGAAGTCTTATCAAGTGCATAAGATTAAATTGTGCCCGGAAGAAGATTATAACCCAGCTGCAAACGTACCTCAGAGATATCTCGGGTCTGGTTCCAGACCACTGCAACAAAGCAAATTTCACAATAAAGGGAGTCAAATGAACTTTCAGGTTTCCCCGTGCCTATAAAAGTCATGTTTACACTATGCTGTAGTCTATTAAGTGTGCAATAGCCTTATGTCTAAAATAAACAATGTGCGCAACTTCGTTGAAAGATACTTCACAGCTAAAACTGCTAACCAACATCCGAGCTTCAGAGTGGTCATCACTGACCACAGATCACCACAACAAACGTGATAGTACTGAGACACTTTGAAATATTATGAGAATTACCAAAATGTAACAGGGGCAGGAAATGAGCAAATGCTGCTGGAGAAGGCATGTGCCTGTCTATACACGTGCTCACTGCAGGGTTGCCACCAGCCCTCAATTAGTTAAAAAAAAAATTCAGTGTCTGTGAAGCACGACAAAGTAAAAAGCAATAAAACGAAATACACCTGTCTATATATGAACAGTGAGAACGTTACAGGCTTGTGAAAAAGCCTAGGCAAAGGCCCGATGGTAGAAAAGAGTGCGATGTCTTTGAGCAACTGATTGACCCACTGTGCTTTGACAGACTTAATATGAAAGAATATTGGTTTTTTTAAAGTTTACTTATTTATTTTGAGAGGGAGAGAGAGAGAGGGAGAGACAGTGTGCAAATGCTTGTGAGCTAGGGATGGGCAGAGTGAGAGGAAGAGAGAGAGAATCCCAAGCAGGCTCTGCGCTGTCAGCACAGAGCCAGAGGCAGGGCTCGAACTCACAGACTGCGAGATCACGACCTGAGCCGAAATCAAGATTAGTACACTTAGCCAAGGGAGCCATCCAGACATCCTAATATGAAAGAATATTGTAAACTCAGATTTGAAAGATGAGTAAGGACCTCAACACGGAAGCCTTTGAACGACAGGGCTAGGTATTGGGAATGTGTGCGGGAGGCAGTGCAGAGGCTGGCAGTGTTTGAGGATGGCGGTAAATGACACATGGCCGAGAGCTGGAAGCCAAGTCCGACGGTCTAGCGAGGACTGGTGGAAGACCAGAAGCATACAGGTCTCCACGTGGCCAGATTACAGAAGGCATATGAATCTCGTTGAAAACTTCCGCTTTGCCAAAGAGAACCCAACACATCCCGTAGAGGCTCTCAAGGGTACTGACAATGGCTCTGGTTTTCAGTCCCCTCCACTGGGAACCAGCATGCCTCCCATCTCATGGAAATCTCCTTTTACTTTGAACTAACGACTCCAGGCGAAACCCAGGGCCCGACCACTTCATGGGGCTATTGAAGGAGAGTAAGGAGATGTTACTAGTAGTTCCTAATGTGCATGAGGAGCTCTGTAAAGGGGAGGGAGGGTCAAAGGAATGGATGCTGCTCAGCAGCCCTAGAGAAATTTCTGGACCATGCCTGCAGTGTCAATTAGAAGGCCCCGAACAATAAATGTCATATATTAAAAAAAATAATAAAATAAAATAAAATTCAAAAAAATAAAAAAATTTAAAAAAAATGATATTCTGTATACCTGGGAAAAAAAAAAAAAGAAGGCCCCGAAAGGACTTGACCCCTTCAATTGCAGCAAAACAACGTATGGACTCTTGAGAATCAAATATCAGTGCTGTTCGGGGTCAGAATCTTTGTCATCTCCCCTTAATGGACTTCAAGTAATAAAGAGAAAGACAGAATTTCCATTTTCGAATTTTTATCAGAGGTCCTGTGGCTGTGAAAAATGCAGACTCTGATTCTGTGGCCAGGCGACGGTACCAGAACGTTTGTTGCAGTGAGCGTTCGAGTGATTCTGACGGCATAAGGATCCAATACGCACAGATCGCACTCGGGGAAACGCCACTGTGCCCGCGACTTATTGCAATTGACCCTGGAAAAGGCCATTTTACAGGTGTACATGAAATATATCCTAACTCCTAACGCAAGTGCTATTTCTCTGTCTACGGCCCTTTCGTTTGCAGACGCTGAAACGAAATCCGCAACGCCCGTGTAGTGCCGACGGCTGGATTAGTGTCTGTTCCAGAACCCACACTCATGCTTCCAGTTCCACAAACCACCCCCCCCCCCGTTACTTCCACCTGCAGCCGCCTCAGGAGTTTCCCCTGACTCCGAACTCCACATCACACCGTCCAGCACCACGATGCATACACTCGCACAAGTTTTGCGCTTGTGTGAAAAAGCTGTGGCCCAAGAACGAAGTCACCGAAAATGTAAGCAAACGGGCATGGGTTTGGGCAATTAGAGACAGATTCAGGGAGAAGCCTGACTCCTGTCTGAAGAAGACGAAGAGGGAACAGACTCATACAGGCCAGAGGTCAGGATACAGTTGTGGCTCGGGTCCTCCGTGCAGAACGGGGATTGAAACTGGGTTAATGGGTTGGCTGGGCTGATGTACCAACGAGGGGTGGATGCTTGTTAAACTGCCTTGGCTCCTCTTGAAATCAAGAACGCGGATCATCTGGTTGCCATGGGCAGGGTGCAGTTAAGTCCAGGCTGAGGGCTGCAGCTGGCTGAAAAGTTTCTAAAAGTTTATTGTTTCTTGCGAGGAGGACGTGCATGAATTCCTCCTCCCATGTGGCCTCCCGGTATTTTTAAGAAGACATCTCTTAGCTAGGCTTCCTTGCTCCTTCTGGAAATCTCCTTTCACGAGGTCCACACCCACTGCGCCCTGAAGTCCTGGTGGGGAAAACAAAGGCGGTGTTTTGCCTGTTTCTGTCCTGGTTCTGGGTCCCTCGTGGGTGGATGTGTGAGGCTCAAGGTAGAGGTACAGGCCACTGGGGCTCTGTTCTGGTCCATCTCGCTCATTTGGGACAGATGACTGCGCCTCTGTGTCCGGGGACAGCTCCATGAACGGGAATGGGAGAGGATCCCACGGGGTCAGGGAGACCTTAGCCGGGAAGCTGGAGTCTACCTGAATCCGCATCTCACCCTCTCCTCCACCTTCAGAAGTGGGGGGCTTGAAGATACATTTTAGCAAAGGCGGAGCCGCGTCTTCAAAACAGATCCTTGGCCCAAACGGATAAAAGTGGAATTGTAGCCATTGCAATGCAGCCCCGGTGCAGATCCTCAGGTGGCCGTTAGACTTACCTTCTGGAATGTTCCCAACTCTGAGAAGCTCAAGGGGGAAGCTTGCGGGCCTCAAATTCCAGAAGGGAGCAGCGAGTAGAGCCAAGCGAGGGCCCCAGGGCATCCGGGAGCGACTGGGCACCTGTCCCACTCTGACAAGAGATGCTTTGCACAGATCAAATCACTTTGCTGAAGCTGAGCTCAACTTTTAAGAATAATCGTGTTGTACGTGCTAAGGTTTCTTCCAGCAATCCTCTTCTACATTGTAAATTGTAATGCATACATGAGGTCAGTACTAAGGCCTGAAAATCCCCCCCACAGATTGTGAGCCCTCCTGAGGGCATCCGCCCACGTGGGCCCAGTGCTGGCTGCAGCAGGCGATGGGGAAACAGAACAAGAACGAATCGCGGTGGCTTTAATTGTATAAAATGTAGATGACCGCAAATCCTGTGTGGTTTGGAAATGTTCACACTTAATTTAAAAATGTTTCTTATGTTTGGCTTTATATTGTCAGAGAATGTTTTGGGATGTGTTTTGTATATCGCTCAAACCACCAGTATGAATGTGTCCATTATATTCCTTCATGTTTAAAATTTGCCATGTATAATCTCAGTTTGTGTAAATGTGTGTGTGTGTGTATGTGTATGCCTCAATGCCTCATACATGGCAAGCACTCAATAAATACTTGATGAATGGATGTACACTTATCTATGTACTTACATTTAGATTTAAATATGCTTATGTGTGAATGTAGCTATGTACGTGCGTGTGCATGTGTGTATGTGGGTGTGTGTGTGTGTAATGATCTGACTCCCAAGCGTGTCTCCATCTGTGGCTGGGTAAGGAAAAAGCCAGATTAACTGATCCCTGTTACAATAAATCTTTTATTCAATACCTATCTGACATCTTCTAGAAAGCCATGAGAAATGATTAATGAATCCTTAAAAGACAAATGTATGCTTTGTTCCCTGCTATTTATTTAAATAGCCCACTTTAGCTTCCAATCAAGACAGAAATCAATGCATCAAACATTGAGAGCTCACAGGTTGAAAGCGGCGTTAGAAGGCATTTGCACTCAAGCGTCCCCCCCCTCCTCTCTCTCTCTCTCTCTCTCTCTCTCACACACACACACACACACACAGGCTGGCATCTACATACATATACTTTTGAGTACGCAATCATCCACCTGACTTAATGTCCAGGCTCTACCTGCAGAGATATTTGTGTTAGACATCCCAGTGGTTTTTAAGTGCCAAGACTGGGCCTCAGCACGGGCTTCTAAGTCCCCATTGTGATTATTTCCTGTATAACGCGCAGAGTTCTGTGTGTGTCCACGTCTGTCTCTGGGCACCCGTCACACAGGCGTGTGGTCCGGTCCTCAGGAAGCGGGGAGTGAGGGTGTGGCCATCTTCCACACCAACACCGGCCCTGACTGTCCACTGTCTATGACACTCCGTACCTCAGCTCATGTCACACTTCACCTCCAGAAGTTTCAGGAATGCCTGTCCGTTAGGTCTGACTTTGGCTTTCCCCTTCTTGAACGGGATACACCCTTCGGTGTTGCATCAAGAGGCCTTGTGCCTTTCTGGGTCCATTCATCTTCCGGCTTATCCGGCTTCTAGCACCCCGGTCTCTGGCACAAGCTTTCATGACTAGAATCCTTGCCAGCTTCCCTCGGGCCCTGGGAATTGGACTCGAACACCCACAGGTCAGGGGCGCCCTATAAAGGAGGTCAAGGTGACACGAATGTGCGGCAGGCTCTTGAAAGACTATGAGTAAAGTCCAGAGATCATGCACTTAAAGTGGTTGCAAAAACTGGGTCTCCTCACTCCTAAATGGATAGCAGGCTGGTTTTTGGAGAGTGTTGGTTTCGTTTTGTTTTTAAAGCCTGCAGATATGCTTGCATAGAAAAACCAGTTTCCCTTCAGGCAAGAATCAAAAGGTGGCTCTCTACTCGTTTAGCTGGACACTCCGTTAATTCTTCCACCAAAGAAACCTGAAAGCTACTGGTATTTTCCAGTGAGAGAAGGTCCTAATTCCTAGCTAACTCCCTCCATCTCTCCCTCCCTCCCTCATTCTCCTTCTCCCTCCCTCTCTCTCTCTCTCCCCTCCCTCCCTCTTTTCCTCTCTTCTCAATAAAAAGGATCTAATTACTGCAAATGCTAGATTCCATCCTCACTGACAAGTTTGAGGAAATGGGGCAAAACATCTGATTCAGCCCCAGCTTCTCTCATTGTCTGTGATTAGCATTCTGCCATCCAGATGGGTTCCCGGAGCTTTACAGTCAAGAGTCTGTTAACTCTGTTCCTGCTGAGTTCTTCCGAGAATCTCCCCGGTGAAAGGAACATGAACCTTCAGCAGCTGCTCTCCTAGCCAGTGGAACGCATGCGGTTTGCCCTCACACCCTGTTCAGTTTGTCTCGAGGGCCAGCAAAAACGAAAGTCTGGGGGCCAGATCTGCCTCACTACCTGTTTTGTACATAAAGTTTTATTGGAACAGAGCTATGCCTGTATTTTTCATGCGTGGTCGATGGCTGTGATTACACTGTAAATACAGAGAGTTAAGCAGGCCTGACTCCATAGCTCACGAGCCTAAAACACGGCCCTTTCCCGGAATGGTGTGCAATCTTGGTTGTAACCTTGTTACCACTTCATATTTGACTGGCCACATACCAGAGAATCAGGGCACCTCAGTTTTCTTACTCAGCTTAGTCCACTTAAGAGATGTGTCTGTCAAGGCATCGCCAAGGAATAAGAACTATACCAGTTAGCTCCTTAGAGGAGATTTGACGTGGAAAGCTTGTTGCAGGTATGGTGATACCTGGGTAATGCAGACTTCACCCTTGGGTTGGAGGGATAAGGGAGGAGCTGGCTCTACCAGAGGCTGGAGTGGAGCAAATGGGTGAAGCAGGAACCTGGGAGGAGGGGCCACTGGAGGAGGTGGGACCCAGAAGGAAGGCTGGGCGGCAGGAGCTGGAATCACACAGACCCAGCGACTCTTCCAAGGTGCCACCTAAGCTGAGAGAGAGAGACAGAGACAGAGAGGAGACAGTAGCCTGGATTTTCTGATCATCTAGCCTTCACTGTCCCATCAGTGCCTTCCATTCGTTGAAACCAGTGGGAAATTAGAAGGCAATGCAGTCTGGGAAATGTAGTTATCAGGGATCAGAATGCCGCCAAAACAGAAGAGCAGAGCAAGGGAGTGGAAGGGAACGGAGAGAAATGGCCAGTGTGGGTGATGTGTGATTTGGGGATAAGTCACTTCAGCAATCCCAGGCCTCAGCTCCCTCAGGTGCAAAACTGAGATGCCTGCTTCTTGGGCATGAAATCATCATAAGGGTTTACCTAAGGTAACATATTCTAATACTTGTCGTGTAGAAACCCATGCCCAGCAGATGCTGCATTTCATCTGTGGACCCTGTTCTTGACTGTGCCTTTCTAGATTATGTCTTCTCCTTTCCCCAGGGCCCCTCTGTACCCCTCAACCCTGCTCTGGCCACGGCTATGGCCGCTTTATCTTCTGCCCACAGACAAACCTTCCCAAAGATACTGTGTACCATCCCATGGCTCATTAGGGTCCATGTGAGCCCCACAGTTCCTCAGGATTAAACTTGAACTTCATCCTGCAGCTTATTTTGCTCTCTTTTCCAAGGCTTTGGGACTGCAAGTCCCTGGTTTAGGGTTTTGCGTCTGGGGAGAATCTTTCCTGCATTTATTTGTTTCTTCTACCAGAGGTCCACTTTAAAAAAAAAAAAATTATGTTTTTACTTTGAGAGACAGACAGACAGAGTGCAATGGGGGAGGGGCAGAGAGAGAGGGAGACACAGAATCTGAAGCAGCCTCCAGGCTCTGAGTTGTCAGCTCAAAGCCTGACACGGGACTCAAACTCATGGACCCTGAGATCATGACCTGAGCTGAAATCAGATGCTCAACCGACTGAGCCAGCCTGGCTACTCGTACCAGAGCTCCACTTCTGCGGGGACTAATGGGTGGTTTCCCTTTCTTAGCATTCTGCTATCTCTTCTATGAACCCATCAGAGATTAAACCTGGGGCATTCAATCACAAGCCCGTGACACAGGGCCTGCTTCCTACTGACAGATGCTGCTAGGAGACTAAATTTTTAAACTTGCAAACAATTTCAGATTTCCCTATAAGCCGATAAAAAAGCAAATCTCTCTCGATGATTTGTTATGTCTTTGTGACTGTGCTGGATGCCTTCGGTCAGCTCAGACTGGTCAGAAAACTCAAGTAAACAAGAACCTATGGCCCAATGAGACAGGTTCAGCACTCACAGCGGTGCAAGGTGCCAGGGAGGTCTAGAGCAGGCGCACACTCATTCTATCTGTCACTGTGAAGGGGGCAGTTCAAGAAAGACTACGGAAGAGGAATTCATTGGAAAGGAAAATGAAACAAGCCTGGCCTATCCTGAGAAGGGGAGGAAAAGCATCCCAGGTTGTAATAACATTATGTGCAAAGGGACAGGGGGAATAGCCGGGCGTGACTTATTGAAACATTGGTGAGAAATATGACATATGTGGGGACACGCTCTGAGTTTCAGGTTGCATAGACAGTCTACCGTGTTGGGACCATCCCACAGGGTTCCTCGCCCTGTCCTGATAAAAGGGAATCGATATGGGGTGAGATTTGAAGTGCACACCCTCCAAGACCCAGGATCTGGTGGGCTGGCCAGGGCAACAGGATTCCTAGGAGGCTTCTCTGCTCAGCTTTTTTGCCTCCAATGTGGCCCTAATGTAAATGGCCATACCCAGCGCTCGGGAATGTGATATGTCTCTTTCTCTCCATCACACGCGTCTCCCATCTCTGGAACTGGAATTCTGCCCCTGTCCTTTGTATTTCATCCCTGGAGTCTTGGTCTCCATGGTAGGGTTTCTGTTTTGTTTCTCTTGTCAAGATCTGTAAGCCACATAGCCATGTCTTGGTGCTCTTCTCTAATTAACATCAATTTTGGAACTAGGAAGTGATTTTATTTGAAATTTGAATTGATACTGATATTGCATTGCTATTTGAAAATCTATTACAAAATGGATTTTGCTCTCTGTCTTTCTGTCTCATTCTGTATTTCACTTGAAAGTCCCCACAGGTTCATTCATGCTCCTGGATGTTTCAGGCTGTCCCCAGAAGACCCTCCAAGGCCCACCTGAGGGAACCTCTGGAGCTTTATGAAGAGACCCAGAGTTGACTCCCGTAAAACCATAGCTCTTGCATTCGCCCAATACCCCATTATCCTTATGGGGTATCCCAAATTTTCCAGTGACACAAAGAGGCTATATTTGTGGCTAATAAACTCTCTCTCTCTCTCTGTGTGTGTATATATATATATATATATATATGGCTAATAAACTCAATAAATTGAATCCATGAAAATCTATCATTTCTCTCTCTCTCTCTCTCTCTCTCTCTCTAATGTGTGTGTGTGTATATTTATATATAACATAGTAGCAATAAAAGTATATTCAAGACAATTACTGTGGTCAGAAAATATACTACAAATGTGTCTTCAGAATTTAAGTCCTCTCAAACGTCTTAATAAATCTTTTTCTTGTATCTCAGTGGTCAGCCAAATTAAATGACACCTCTTATAAACTGTGCTGGGTTTTAATTACAGCCAGATCAGTGGTAGATGGGAGCTAAGTGCCTTCACAGGAAGACAATATGTCAGAGCTGGCAGGCACACTCCGTGCAGGTTACCCTGGATCCCTTGCAATCTGTGTCTTGTTGGCCAAAGGCCTATTCTTGAGCTGGGAACTCTTATTCTGGCTGCCTGTCCATGGGTGTGTGAAAAATAACACATGTAATCATTCTCTCAGGGAACGCAAAGCTAAATTTACGTAGAAACAATGCAGTTCGTTGCCTCAGTTCTACCCTGAATCTGATACACCTGGAAACACACCGTAACTTAGTTTCCCGGTGACTCCGATTCTGCACATATCTACAGGGTTGTGACCACCCCACTGGGGTTCCTAACCCTGTCCTGATAAAAGGGAGTAAATATGAAATACCCTGGACTTTCTTAGATTCCATAATTGTATACCCATGGGGCCTCACCTGCAGGCTCAGGCTAATCTGAGTTCCTGGCTCTGGTGCAAAGAATACCAAGCGTTACATGAATGTTTCTATCATCCCAGAGTCATGGGACCTTATATACTGTGGCTAAGCCACACATAAGAGGAAGTAAGGAAACAAAACTGTTTCTTGAAGCTACTGTCTCCTGCTCCATGTGTATCTGTATGTAATTCTCATATTAGCCAGAGAAGAAGATATTTGTAGCATCATGTAAAGAAAACTCATGTTAACAGATTAAAAATTAGTGAGATTAGGCGAAATCATCACCAGTAAGGAATGACTAAGGATTGAAGTCTATGTCTGACCCCAAGTCTGCACCTCTCCCAGTAGAGAGTCATATCCCAGAGCTCAGATTCCTTCCTCCTCTTCAGCTTGGCTAAGTTCGAAGAATGTGTTTCTTTTGGAAGGACATTTTAGGGCTTCTGCTTTACACATGACGAGAGTTTTGCCAAGAGCTTGGAGGACAGAATCTCATAGAATTGCCAGCACAAACTTGTCAGCTTGTAAACTGGAGATTGCCATTTTACAGATGCAGAGACTGAGGCTCAAAGAGTTTAAGCAAATCCCAGAGGGTCATGGTCAGAGGAGGTTCCTGGACTTTATTTAAGGTTTCTGTTTCCAGAGCTAATCTCTTTCCATTCTACCACTCACCCCACCTGCTCAGGGGTGCACTATTATTAAAGACTTTTGAAGGGGCTCTTTGCCTGTTGCTGGATCTGATTTCTTAAATTGCTTTAAAGTAGAAGATGGAGTGATTTCAAGGATGATTATGCCATCTGCACGACATAGGCTCTGTTCTAAGGAATGTGGGCCATAGTCAGATGGCTTTTTTTCAGAGGACCAAAACGTTATAACCCCTTCCCAACACAATCACAACAGGAGACGTTTATAGCATTAAGTGTAAGAAAGGGTAATTAAAATATTGTTGGTACTCATTTTTCCCCCTCCTGGTGTGTGTTTCATGCCCACTGTGCCTTGGGCATCATCTGTTGCCCTGCAGGATATAGGAGCATCCTAATTTGTTTGGGCTGTGGTTTCGGTTGGAATTTTGATGAACTACAACGGAATCCTCGAGCTCTGAGTCCTGCTTGGGGGTCGCTTCCCCCCAGACACTCACAGCCAGCCTACTGCTCTTCTAACCAGTGACAGGCATTTTTAGTCAACTCTTGTCTGGTACCTTGCAAATTTCTAAAGTAGCTGGGGTCTCTGGTTATTCAGGCCCTGGGTTTAGTTCTATTCTCCAAACCTAAGTGTCTGTTATGAACTGAACTGTGTACCCCCAAATTTCACACGTTGAAGCCAAGTCACCTCACTATGACTGTATTGGGAGATGAGGCCGTTAGAGAGGTAATTAAGGTTAAATGAAGTCATTGGACGGGCCTTGATCTGATAGGAATTGGTGTCCTTATAAGAAGACAAAAGGACACCAGAACTCTCTCTCTCCCCCCCCCCCCCATGTATACACAGAAATAAGGCATCTGAGGACATAGCACAAATGTGGCCTTCTATAAGTCAGGAAGAGACACCTCATCAAAAACTGAATTTCTTGGGGCGCCTGGGTGGCTCACTCGGTTGGGTGACCGACTTCGGCTCAGGTCGTGATCTTGCAGTCTGTGAGTTCAAGCCCCGCATTGGGCTCCGTGCTGACAGCTTGGAGCCTGGAGCCTGCTTCAGATTCTGTGTCTCCCTCTCTCTCTGCCCCTTCCCCATTCGCACTCTGTCTCTCTCTGTGTCTTTAAAAAATGAATAAATGTTAAAAAAAATTTTTTTTAAACTGAATTTCTTGGCATCTCGATCGTGAACTTCCAGCCTTCAGCCTTGGAGAAAATAAATTCTGTTGTTTCAATAGCCCAGTCTGTAGTGTTTTGTTATGGTAGCCCTGGCAGATGCATACTGTGATTTTAGCCCAGTGAAGCTGATTTTGGACCTCTGATGTCCAGAAGGGTTATCACACATTTGTAATCCTCAAATCTTGGTGTGATTGCTCAATTAATGTCACACAGCCCTAGGCTTTGAACTGTCAGGGGAGTCCTTGACTGTGTTCACTTGCACTTGCCTTCTGATCTATCGAAGCTTCCAAGAGAGCATGTGGGCAACGGTAGGTGCCCCAACGTATGTATTGAATGAGTAAACTACCATCGAAGAACATAAAATACCTAAAATAGTGTGACGTTCAAAATTATGGGGGTGATGACATTATAGACTCTTAGGAATCCATTCTTTTTCAAAATGGTTAGGTCGAAGAGTTTATCCAACGGTCTTTCACGGGCAGGGGATTATAATGGTGAAACGTGGAGATTCTGGAGCCAGACAGGCTTCACGTTGAAACGTGGGTCACTTACTCAATAACTGGGATATTTTGTCATATCACGAAGTCAGTGGGAGCCTCACTTTCCACATCTATGGAAAAAGCATAAAAATATGCAGAGGGGGCATTTATCATGCCAGAAAGTAAGTGTTAAAAAAGTAAAATAATACTAACAGTGGTACATGTGGCAATTTCTGTGAAGGGGGCACAGGAACTCAGCAAAAGACCCACCCCCCAGTGGCCAAAACTGTACCAAACTCAGCACCAAAAGAAATGATTGGATTACAACCCAAAGTATAAAATCAGTATCTCCGAGTCTATACTGATGTGAATAAATGACTCAATAAATAAATAAGTGGAGGAAAACAGACACGTCTCCCGTTCAGAAGCACAAATAATTTGTTTATTCACTTTACTCGCAAGGAGGTAGAGCATAGCCCCTCAGTCCTAAAATGTGAGCTGTGTATAGTGACTTCCTTTCAAAGAATACAGTATGAAAGGGAGAGAAGTGGGTAACTTTGCAGTGGAGAAACCTGACAAAGACCTCAGCCATGGGACTAAGGTTGAGTTGATACGTCACGTTGATAATATGTGCTCTTAATATGATGTGATGAAAATGGCATTTTATCTCTGTGGTCTTCCTCCCCCAAACCCATAATTACGAGAAAAGCATCAGACGAATCCCAGTTAAGTGGCATTCTACAAAATACTTGACCGGTAGTCCTCAAAACTGTCAAGGTCATCAAAAATAAGGAAAGCCTAAAAACCTGTTACAGTCAAGAGGAGTCCAAGGAGACACGTAGCTAAATGTAATTTGATATCCTGGAGGGGATCCTGGAACAGAAAATGGACATTAGGCAAAAATTAAGAAAATCTGAATAAATGATAAACTTTACATAATAATAATGTACCCATATCATTTCATAAATTGCAGCAAATATACTGTAAGATGTTAGTAATAGAAACTGTGTAGAGTATATGGGAACTTTCTGTACTATCTTGAGAATTTTCTGTAAATCTAAAATTGTGCTAAAATAATTTAAAAGA